>NC_091750.1:62222261-62334761 GCF_043380555.1 Nothobranchius furzeri
AAAGTTCAAAAGTTGGCAGCCCTGGACTGATCGTAAGACTCTGTTGGAGGATGAGGGGACAAAGACACTTGTGGAGGATGAGGAGACGAAGACTCTGGTGGAGGATGAGGGGACGAAGACACTGGTGGAGGATGAGGGGACAAAGACACTCATGGAGGATGAGGAGACGAAGACTCTGGTGGAGGATGAGGGGACGAAGACACTGGTGGAGGATGAGGGGACAAAGACACTCATGGAGGATGAGGAGACGAAGACTCTGGTGGAGGATGAGGGGACGAAGACACTGGTGGAGGATGAGGGGACAAAGACACTCATGGAGGATGAGGAGACGAAGACTCTGGTGGAGGATGAGGGGATGAAGACTGGTGGAGGATGAGGGGACAAAGACACTCATGGAGGATGAGGAGACGAAGACTCTGGTGGAGGATGAGGGGATGAAGACTCTGGTGGAGGATGAGGAGAAGAAGACACTGGGGAAGGATGAGAGGACGAAGACTCTGGCGGAGGAGGATGAAGGGGCGATGACTCTGGAGCAGGCAGTGGGATGCAGACCATGACACACAGGTTTGTTTAAAAAATTCAGGTTAATGACTACAGTTGAAAGATGAGACGTTGGTGTCCCACATCCAGTGGTTTAATAAATCAAACAGTGTGCTTGTTTAAATATTAACAATTATTATGAGAGTTCTGCAAATGAGTAAGAGGATTATATCAGCTGAACAAACTGCAGAGGTTACAACATGAGAGCTTCCCTCAGGGATGCAGAAATGTTGTTTTATCTCCATGACAGGTAGAATTTTACTATCTCAATGAAAACTCTTCTCTTAGTTTTCTTTGAAAGAGGAAACATTTCAGAAGTGGTTTTATTTTAGCCCCGAAGCCAGAGGTTTAGCGTATCCATTTGTCTTGTGTTTTAGAGCATAACAGAGCCATTGTTTGCACATCCACCATTTTTCCAGTGTTTGCACAGCTCATGCTGATGTGCTTTAAAACTCATTCATTTCTGGACTTTCTCCTTTCTTTCGCATTTATGCAAGAAGAGCTACCTGTTGAGTTAAGCCAACCAGAAAATGAGGTGACGGAACCACGCAGCATGCTCCTCCACCATGTTTGTTCACTTCAAAGTCACAGGGTGTTTCTCAATGCCAAGGAACCTCGCTTTGATGTCTTGGCCCGGCCCCGATTGCCTAGGAGATACATCATCAGGAGCCGCCAAGACGTGTTCCAATGTTCATGTTCTACCGAGGCGTGTGATCTCCGTTTGTTAGCCGTTTAGCTAGCTGAGCAAGGATACACAGGAGATGTCTTGTAGCCTAGCCTTGGTAAAAAATTACCCAGAATACACCGCAGTATTTTGAAAAGGATGGCGGATCAGTAGCCGGCAGCCACTTTGGGGGAAAATTTCAAGTTTAAAAGTAAGTCAGCTAATTTAAAATGTTTTTTTTTTCGATTCAAATAAGTTATCTATGGTTGGTTAGTTGCTTATTAGTAGCAGCTTCAGTTGCTAGCAGGTAGTAACTCACTTATATATTTTATTTAATAAACATATACACAATTTAAAAAGGAAAAGGCTCATTATATATTTATATTGAAATTTATATGTATGAAATATAACGTTATCTCCTGTGTCATGTGACGTTACATGACCGCCGTCGAAGCCGCGGTCACGTGACGCAAGTCTGTTCCATTTAACCGTTTTCTTTGACCAAGGAAGGACAGTGTCCTCGTAAGTAAGGCGCCTGGCCTGGCAAGACATCGCCTCGCAAGGCCAGGCACCTTGACATTGAGAAACACCCACAGTGTATCTCGTGAGATTTCTCTTCTGACCAGAGAATGTCCATGAGTGAAAACAGTTAATGTGTGGTAGGACCAAAACTGGTAAATCTGTGATTTTTTATCACCACATGTGGGGTCTGTCATGCTTTGGAGAGGCGAATGTTTTAAAACCCTGCTGTGTAAACAGGGCTTAAAGAGAGAGACGCTGTTTGGTTGTTTACACAAAGCAGGAAATAGATCAATGTAAAAGATCATAACTTGCACCTGCAAATCCAGTGAATCTTATTTATAAATTCTCATTTCAGACGTTCTAAAAAGGATTTGGAATAACTAGGCACAAAATGAAATGCTTCTACACCATAAATCTGATTTCTGAACACTCACAATAAACATAAATGTGCCGTTTCGATTCAACCACACTGCCAACAACTTGAATTAAAGCAAAAGCCAGATACGCTGCATTAGCAATGCTGATTATTCATTCAGAGAGCAACCTGAGAGCAGGCATGTGCAGCCTGCAAACTGCATGAAGCTGCAATAACTCAGTGACACAGCGCTGCCAGCAGCCAGATTTTCAAGGACACAAAACACTGACTAATTTTCAGAAGCAGTAAATGGTTTAGTTAGATAATGTTGGAGTTTTCCCACCGTGTTTGACAGCAGATATGATGAAGAGCTGTCAGGAAATCCTGGATATGTGAAAATTTTATTAAAACGTTGGATGGCAGAAAGAATAGATTTATGCTTGATCGTGTTTAGGCATTACCTTCCCAGGAACACTCTTATCCCTCATCTACAAATAAATAAATAAACAGAAAGCACTAGGAAAGCTGGTGGTCGTGTGTCATTTTTATGCAACTTAGCCATGAAAGGAATCAGAACCCTTATCAGAGATAAGGGAATACTTGAGCTTTGACACAGCTTCTTTTCTTTGTCACATCTGTGGTTATCAGTGAAGCATCAGAATCCCCTCAGCTCTTTTCAGAGTGAGAAAGCGTAGCTAAAATACTTTGTGCATGCACATGCAGCACACATCAGGACTGTCTGTTCTTTTTCAAACAGACTACAAACCGGTAAAGCAGCACTTTGTTTTCATCATACTTGGTCTTTATCAGTGTCCATGCCTGTAGTTAGGGGCGTTTTGACTTTCATCCCAGCTCCTTGAACCGTAAACCTGTCACCAAGCTCTCTGGAGAACACAGTCCGGTGCTCCTGTTGCAGGTTTTCCATTGTTCTGAGCAAAATTTTCCAGCTGAGACAACGGAAAGAGACCCTGGAGCCAAAATGGGATTAAAGCAGCCAAATTTGTCACAGTTCTAGTTTTATTCTCCTACTCATAGACATGAGATAGAGACTGAATTGCTACATTAAACTTATGAAACCAGTGGGAAAATGAGATTTTGTGTGTGTGCATGCACACAAGCGTGTGTCTGTGTGAGATTTAGCCTCAGTCCAAATAAATTCTCCATAAAAGCCGACTAAACAGTGGAAGAAAAACAAACCATAAAGCTTAACCTTGATACCAAATAAGCTTCTGCCCATTTTTTTTATTATAAAGACACATTTTAGAGATGAGTGTGTTGGAAAAGGGAATTCCCATAGTCTTGTCCTGTATTCATAAGTTTGATGACTCAAATGACTTGATTTTTGAGGTTTGGATTTCAGACAAGGCTAATATTAGCTATTGTTAGCTCGTTACAAACATTTCAATGCAATTTTAAGGATTTCTGATTGACACATTAACATCAACAGAGACATTGAACACTGTGTGTCATGAGGCATTCACAGGAGGTAGTTTAAGGTTGTTCATGCATCGGATTAAGATGCCTCTGTAAGTTTTCCAGGCACAACTCTTTGGAGGAAGACCCTGTCAAAGATCCGGATCTCACTCGAAGAATCATATATCCTGACTTGGAAAATCTCTCGGTTATCGCTCAGGGGTGTCTCAGGGTTTGGCAAAGGCCAACATTTGGAAAGAGTGGTTCATGAAACATCTTTATTATACATAGATTAGCCACCACAGCCTGGACCTTAACCCTACTGAGGATGTTTGGGTCAGAATTTCCCTTAATCTCTACAAGATGTTAGTGAAAAACTAATGACAGGATGGAAATTGGTTCATGGATGAAGGTCTTAAATATTTCTGTACCACTATACAGTATGACTTCTCTTATAAAAGCCAAATAAATAGTTTATGGGTATGTTATTAAATACACATCTACATTTTATATATCAAATGTTTATTATGTGTTAATTAATGGTGAAAATTTTGACTGTGGAAGTTTATAAGGCAATAAGGTTCAATAGTTTGCTAAAAAAATATGGTTTCAAATGCTCATTGTGCTTCACCTGAAATGTTTAGTTTAAAAATTCTAGATGAAATGTATAAAAATGAACAGATTTGGTTCACCTTCTGGAAAGAAACAGGTCCGTTTTGTTTTTCTCTCCTTTAATTAATGCATAATAAACATTTTAATGATTCATAAAGTGTTTAGATATAAATAAACAACATTAGCCTGATAAATATTTCTGAGACTCATTAAGTGGTATGAATTTTTCCATAATTGACAAACACAACACTCAACGTGGGCGTGACTCAGACACGGTTATGTCCAGCTGATGGAGCGATGGATCAGTTTCACTCAGTTTCTGTCTCACATTGTGTCTTTTCTCTGGATAACGCCCCCCCACCCCACCCCACCCCTCAAACATTAATCATTCAACAAAAACCACCCAGAATGCAGCTGTGGCTCCAAGTCATAAAAGTTAGATACAAATAAAGCGCTTCATTGGTATCATCCTGGAGGAAGATTAATGCCTCACAGAAGATCTACGAGCAGTCTGAGAATGTTTACATCAAAGCTCTCCGCAGCTGTGAAAGAACATTTTATTTCTCAACCAGCTACTGTTCTCATTGCTCTAATGCGTTACGAGCGTCTCCTTTTCAGCTGCTTCAGCGCCTAATGAATCATTGATGCAACTTTCCTCATTTTTACTCACTAAACTATGTCAGAAAACAGTGGTCCTTGCTTGGGAGGCTGACAAAATCCCTCCTGAACTACCCCCCAAAGAAATCCCCTCCAGAATACATCTTATGCATAATATGAAAACTCTACATTACAGACAGATGCTGTCTCATCCCACTGAGAATATGCCATGCAGAGACTCTACAAATCAGGCTGTTAAATTGTGTTTTATGAAATTTTGTATCAAAGTTGGTCAATCATTCCGTATGAAGTGCTGAATAAAAACATTTGATCTAAGAGCCTGGGTGTGTTACCATACAGCTGAGCTCAGCCTAAAGCTAAATGTGTTTTCTCCTTATCAAAACCTTAAACAGACTGGCTGGTGAGAAAATAAGAAGTTGGGTTTCCTGTGATCAGCAAGTCCTGACCATATTCACCTTTAGGGAACTAAACCATTTCGTTTTTAAATACTATAAACTCTAAGCCGTCTGACTGACATATAGTTTATTGGCATCTAGCTCGAGGGTATGAGCTAAAGTGAAATATGATGGTGATGATGGTGGAAAGTTTCCGTTAAAATATAGAAAACCTTAAAGCTGAGGTTGACTGAGAAATGCTAAATACTTTTTGAAATATGCTCGGGTCAGAAAAAGCCACACAGATCTATGTCACACTGTAAAAATAGAGTTTATTGACTCACCTAGCTAGGCTGTGCTGATTTGGCAGCCAGAAGACAGCAGAGCATGTCTTTGCTAGTAAAAGCTAAATATTAACATTAGCAACTCCATAATACAGGAGAACACATTTCAAGTTTGTGTTATTTATGGAGATAAAACACCAATATTGAATAGTTTTAACCAAAGAAAGAAGAGTGAATGGAGGCAGCGGAAGAGTCGCGTTGCTGCTAGCCAATCAGAGCTAAGATGTTTGCATGTCATGAATATTAATGAGCAAAACTCCAAATTTTACAATTTTCCACTCTGGCTAACTTCTACTTCCTGAAACAGTTGTGTCAAAGCTTTTTAACTGCATAAAATGACTCAAAATTAATTAATTGCTGCAGGAGACCACTAGCCAGGCAAGTCATCCTACATATGTGAATATATAGTCTGGCCTCCACTCAGAGCTCAGTTGTGGAGCAGGACCCACGGATGTCTTTCAAACCGTCTCTGCATGCTATTGGACAAACAACGTGATGTACTCACTGCTACGTATGTCAGTCAGTGTTGCAGTCTGCCATGCCCTGTCGAAGACGCAAATACATACTTTTTATAAATAAACTTAAATACTTCTATCTGCTCTTAGGTCAATGAAAAACCCAAGTCTAAATAGTCCAAAGTTAATGCCAAAGCCATTTCAAACAAGCTGTGCCCAGTCAGTCGCATCATTCTGCCCCCAAACCAATAAAGAGCTGTGATTGGAAAGCCACCAGACTGGCTGAGGCTGCGGAGGCTCAAATGGAGCGTGGCTACACCAACATGCAGAGCAAAATCTTTTCGCTTCTGCTACAGTCCATCTAAAGTTCTAGGCTAAGAGACCATGGCTAATTTATTGAAAAAAAAATATATGAGTCTAGTCTTTCTTTAAAACAGTGGCGGATTTAGCAATTTGGGGGCTCAAGGCGAACACAGACATGGGGCCCCTTACACATAATTTTCGACAATCTTACCTTTAACTGGATTTGCGAAACTCTACCCTCTTCTGACATGAGTTATTTTCCCTTTTTATTAGTCCTCCTCTTTTTTCCTGCCCTCTCTTTGAGCGCTTTCAATGTTTGCTCTGCTTTCTTTTTCCTGTCAGTGCTCCTATGCTTTTGCCTTTGTTTTTTTTTTTTTTAATATTTTCCATTTTGGTCCATGTTTTCCTCCCTTTAAACATTTTCCATTGTCTTTCCTTTTCTGCTTCCTTTTGATGTTTGCAATGAAAAACAACGTCACTTTCAGAAGTGAAAATAAAAGCTTTTATGAAGCATGCTGCTTCTTTCTCTTATTGGAGCCACTAGGATAACTCCATTTCATGCTTAATGTTTTGACTATCACTTTGAGTTTGTTACAAACGGTCCCGCCTCTCTTCTTCTTCTTATTTGTGGTCTTATGGCACTTGGCAAACAACAATTTGGTGCATTACTGCCACCAACTAGATTGGAGTGGAATGACTACCAATCACTTCCTGTTTGTGCATCACCGTCTTAATAACCCTCTTATGACCATAATTATAACAGGGCCGCCTGGTATTTTTTCTTATGCCTGTAAAATTGTAATAAAAAGTGCAAAGTGTGTGTAACTCTTCTCCTTTTTTCAGAACAACCTCAGCTTTCAGTGTATGGTTTGTGTTTAGGATTTATTTCTATTAAAGCCTCTAAAAATCAGCTTAAAAGTGAAAAAAGCTAAACATGGATTTGAATTTTTTACATTTATTACTGAACAGGAACTTCTAAATTACTGGGCAAACAATGTGGAATGAACAATTTAAACTTTGAGCTGTAATGCATCTATTCTTAAAAAAGTGTGAACCTTGGTATCTTTTTTAGCGGTTTTAAGACCATTTATTTTTGTAAACTTTCAGACATTTTTATTTGATGTGGTAGGCCTTGAAGCAGTTTCTCTCCAGCTGCAGGCAGAGTCCCATTCTGCAGACCTCACACTGCCATGGGGTGTCACGTTGCGAGCCAGGAGGAGGTTAGGACCCAAGATGTAGAAACCCAGAACGACACAAGGCAGGATCGAAGTCAAAGTAAAATCCCTTTATTTAGGAAGAGAGTCCAAAATCCAAAAATCCAAAAGGGGCAGGAAGCCAAACCTAATATCAAGGAACCTTAGATGCAAAAACAAAAACTCACTTCAGAGCAAAACACCTAGAGACCTGGGGGGGGGGGGGGGGGGGGGGGGGGTGGGGGCAGAACAGCGCTGACATCAACAGCAATGAGCTGACAACACAGTGAGACGCAGACAGGGTTATATACTCAAGGGCTGGGTGCTTCTCTTGCACACCGTACACTGTTATACCAAAAATTTTGTTTTAGCAAAAGTAATTATTTATTGTAAAAAGATAAATAATGCTGGAATGAAGCTGAATCTTACAATTAGCAAATAGCTGAGGGTTGTTCAAATAAAAAAAAAAAATAAAGACTGAACAAATATTCATACCCAGGTTCACTGGAGATCTGCCCTTCTTCGTGGTCACTGTCTTCAGGTATAAGCCTTCTGGGACACCTAATAGATCGTGTTGATTTTCTTTAAGGCATTTCCATAATTTCATGCTGGCTTTTTATGCTAATTAGCTTCCCCGTTCCATTATCCGCTTTCACCGTGGCGCTGCATTCCGCTGTGCACCGTTTCAATCAGGCTGTACAGCAGGAGTTCCATAACTCTGCTTCATGCTATAGAACGTTGGAAAGCTGCTTTCATGTACTTTTAGGAACCGTTGGAATTTCTTGAATCTGATCAGTCATTCAGAAGTTATAAAACGTAGCATTTTGGATGAGAAACTCAGCACGTCTCTGAATCTGTGTTGTGATTCGTTGCGCTCAAGACAGGGAATCCCGGAGGCTACCGTAATGTATTGTATTATAGGGATGGGTACCTTTGACATTTGAATCGATTCGGTTCTAATTCTCGGTACCTAGGAATCGATACCGGTACTTAACGGTACCAATTTTCAATACTTTTGAGTGTTTAATATTTTAATTCTCTTTTATAATTACATACATATTTTTCTCAATATATAACTGTATTTGATAAATATCACGATAAATAACATACAACAGTTTGTATTTTAACATCGTCCTTGTAGTTTTATAAGCTGATAATTAAACTGAAGCAAACATCTTTACTGTGAACTAAATTTACTGTTTATCTTCATTCCTTTTGCCGTCCTTTTTCATTTGATTTTTCCTACTGGGAAGTTAGAATTTCAGAGGAGAAAGCAAATGGTGGCATAGGAAGCTAACATATCAAGCTAATGTTATCTTAAACAGTTTATTTAGCTGCTGGAGCAGATTAAAACGATGATGCCTCACACTTAGATTGTTGTCGCTGGTTTAATCTTCACCCAATCACCCGTCGCATTTAGTAAAGTGAAGCCAAACTTTAGAGCGCATTCATGTTCTTCTAGTCGGAAATTCGGAGTTCCGAGGAGAAAGCGAACACGCCATTAGCAAAACGGAAGCTAACATATCAAGCTAACGTTATCTTAAACATTTTATTTACCTACCGGAGCAGATCAAGATGGGGATGTCTCACTTAGATCGTTGTCGCTGGTTTGATCATCACCCAGTTGTCCATCACATTTAGTGAAGTGGACCCAAGCTTTAGCGTGCGTTCTTTCTACCATGCTGCTCTGTTTACAACTGGCTCGCAGCGACCGACGACATAACTCTCTTGCGCATGTGCAGCTGTCTAGGCAAGTTCTCGTTGTGAAGGACAGGTACTGAAACGAGGCACCGTTTCAAATGACGTGAATCGGTGCTCAGTCAGTACTATGGAATTCGGTCGGTACCTTAAAAAGTACCGAATTTGGTACCCATCGCTAATTGTATATGCACAAAAAGCCCCATTTTTTATCTTTTCAGCACCTTTGGAATTTTACAGATATCTTGAACGGTTCAGGAATTATGACAATGAGAATTACGTATGTCCTATCCCGTCGGCGGTGACAGGTTGGTAATAAGAATATTGTGGCATTTACAGAGGGGTGCCGGCGGTCAGGGCTAGGGGGCCCCCCCAACACAAAGGGGTGACCACCGACCTATGCCTAATGGTAAAACCGCCACTGCTTTAAAGCAGAAAATTTTTTATTTGTGCTTTGTTTTGCAGATGATGTGATTCTGTTGATGTCCTCTAGGTGAGGATTCTGAAAATTTTAACATCATAAAAATCAAAATGTGTTTATTCAGGGGAACCTTGGGAACAATCCCAGAGTCACCTTTAGCCTTTCTTTCAATAAAAACTGGTCGTGCATTTACCAACTCCAGACCGATTCACCAATCGCTGCTAAAAACTCAAAGAAAAGTGGAAGAGCAGCTCTGAGCTGTGGATAACAAGCAGCGACTACCTAACTGTTTTCTTTGAGAACCGGAAAGCTACCTCTGCCCCTGACGATAACACAGGCTGTTTGTGAAGCCTCGCTGCATTAATGATGGCAGTGTTTGTGCACGCGTGTGAATGAAATTGTGCAGCGGGAACATACTGAACCCTGTTTTTTTTTTTTTTTTACTTTTTATAAGATTTTAATCTTACACTCAGAAATGAAAGAGAGGAGTAATGATAAGTGTGGAATTGCATGGCAACCCTGCAGCCGAGTCCTGTGACACAAAACCAAATAACAAACTTTCCAGTTTGGGATCCCCGTGTGCTGCCTCAAGCTTTTCATCTCAATTTAAACTCATTTATGAGTGGATTTTAAGGAAATTGGAGCAAATGTTCTCATCTAAATTAACTATTCACTTGAATTTAAGACAAAGGATGTAGAGCATCACATAAAGGTTCAAAAACAATCCCATGGGTATTCAATGTTCTTGTTGCTATAGCAACAGATGTCACAGTGACATGATATTAAGATAGTTCCGGCCTCAATACAAGTGGCAAACCAGGAAATTGAAAGACACACAAGCTGAGGAAAAAAGTGGAAAAAAAAATTGTGTTATGTGATAAAAACTCATAAAGTGCGGTCTCCAATTAAATTAAGATAATTATCATTTAAAACAAAAATAATCATCAAAGAGAGGTTGTGAGTTAAATAACAGCTTAAGTGGCTGGATCAAAGATTGCTCACACTTGCATATATTTTATTAGTGTCTGATCAGACAGACGGTGTTTTTCGCAGAAATTTTTAATCAAACAAACCTCAAAATGATGAAATTCCACCAGCATGTTCACGCCTCCAACAAAGAGCCAGGACAAGCTTATACAAGCATTCCTGGCAGCAAACGCCTTCCCACATTCTCTTTTTCTTCCATCACATCATATTTCTCTGATTTTCCAGCCAGCCTTCTCCCAGCCAATAAAAAATAAGTATTCAGGAACTCTTTCCAAGAAACATACATAAAAACCAGAGCTGTAGCAATCACAAAATTATTTATTCAGCTAAAGGGTGAAAGGAAAGGAGAGGGTTTGATCCTGAGCCCTCAATGGTAAGCCGACAAGGAAAGAGAGGCCACACAGACTGAAGCTGGAATCCCATAATGATGAAAGACAGCAGCAGAAATTGTTAGAAACTACTTTACTTTAAACTGAGTGAAAATATTCACTCTGTTGCAAATTTGGTCTAGCCTGGCAAGCCATCCTATATATGTAAACATATAATCTGATCATGACCCATACCGAGAGCTCAGTGGTGGGGCGGAATCCATGGTTGTCTTTCAAACATTCTCCACGTTATTGGACAACGAACAACATGCCATAACAGTTCACACCATCCTTTTTCTAAGTAAGGGACTTAAGAAAGAAATGTCCAAGTCTAATCCAAATTTGATGCCACAAAACCAAAAGAGCGCTGTGATTGGCCCACGAAACCAAAAGAGCGCTGTGATTGGCCCACCAATCTAATGGGCCATTCCCATCTGTACCGGGTCGGCCCGGGCCGGGTAGTGTAGGTTGTTTACATATCTGGGTGGCCTGGTATTTTTCCGGGCCAACCAAGGCTCATTCTCAGCCCTCTTCTTGAGGGGGTCTGCTTCAGGCCGACCAGGGCCAACACACCCACTGCTGACAGCAAATTCACACCTTCCATTAGAGCAAGCCTCTGATTGGTGGGTAGAATCAGCCCACTTGGGCTTAAGGCAAGGATGTGTGGAATCAACTGGGCCAGGCTGGGGCCGACTGGGGCTACCCGGCCTGGGCCGACCCGGTACAGATGGGAATGGCCCATAATAGAGCACAGTGGTTGGCCCAACAAGCCAATAGAGCGCTGTGACTGGCCCACCAAACCAATAGAACGCTGTGATTGGACAACTAAACCAACAGAGAGTTGGGATTGGCCCAACAAACCAACAGAGCTCCGTAATTGGCTCACAAAATTAATAGAGCGCTGTGATTGGCCCACCAAACCAGTAGAGTGCCGTGATTGGCAGGACGCGCAACTGTTTCAGGCCTGCTGAGGCTCCAGTGGCGCGTGGCTACACTGACCTGCATAGCAAAATCCTTTTGCTTCTGCTACTACTCGTCCAGATTTCTAGTCTATAAAAGTGTAGAAATGTGCGATACATTTAGATACTGTTGATGAACACAATCACAATAAAATGCACAGAAACTGAAACATAATCAAGTCAAATGCCTCATATGACAATGGTGGTTTTCCCTCTTTAACTGGAATCAGACTTGAATGTGTGTGTGTTAGCATGTGTGTGAGGTGACAGCCCAGAAGGGTTTTTCAATTGCCTCAAACACACAGCCCCAAAAGCCTCAGGTGAATCAACAAAATCTTAAAAACCTTCTTGATTTTTAAATGATCTTTCATAGATTTTCATTGACACAAATATTCACTCTTTCAACAGTTTTCTTTCAGGGAATAATTTCTTGTGACTGTAAAAAATCTTGGAAATTACAAGATTGTCATGAAACCGCAGAGTAACTTTTAGCACAATGTTCCTACAGTTCATCTTGTTGGTGTGTGTCTTGAAGCCAATTCATGTAAACAGTCACAGGATTTATATTCCAGTGCTTGTGGAAGGAGATGGTTTTCTGCGAGGAAATTCTCATTTCCGAGTAGTCATCCGGCTGGGCCTGAAAGTCAGAAAAGAAGCTTTCTTATATTTATTCATTTAGTAGATGTCTTGCTGCAGGAAAATATATGATTTATGCTCCTTGGTAGCACAATTCATCATGAGACCATTGGATTTGGGGGTCATGTGTCCGCCTTAAACTGTTTAGAGGAAACAGACTCAAAAGCAGCAGCATCTAATGTCACAAGCATCACTTTAGGGCCTTTTCCATTCTGTGGTTTTAGAAATTACTCCAGTTTTCAGAGTTGTTGTAAACAATATTTATTTTAATCACGAGCAGATCTGTTTCATACCTGGTGAAACAGTGGGCTGTGTGTGATGGGAACATTGAGGGAAGTGAAGCATCTGCCCAGCACCATGTCATCAGGAGCATCATCGCTGTGGCAGCGGCAGCCGCTGGAAAGCAGCCGGGACACGGCCGGCCTGCTGAGTACCATCCTGCACACCAAAAGCACAAAGGACTCAGTCTGAGAGAAGGAAAGCAATTTCATCACCCCCAAAAATATTATATTGTCACAGTTTTTGATCTTGCCATTGCCCTGTCCTGTTTGAGTTTTTCTTCTTTGATGTTTTCCTTTGCTGTTTAAATCTAGCTTCATATTTTTTGTCCCCCTTGTTGTTTCCACCTACTCCCTCCTATCTTGTTTATCGTCTCCTTTTTTTGTCTGTCCTCTGGCCTTTCATCAGCACTTTCACTGAGACGTCACATAATTACCTTCTGTAGGATTCTACCTCGAACATCTCCTGAATTCAGAAGCCAATTCTCAAAAATGTCGCTTTTCCACCCACGGAAAGTTTTGCTCACCTTCTTTTGTGCTTCTCTGGGTCTTCTTTATAAACTCTACATAACATGTATGTATTTAAACATGTTTTCTTTTTAAAGTTACATTTAAAAAAAAACTCTGTTTATTGTTTATGAAACTGCATTGTCCTCGGTGCAAGGAAAACATAAAATAACAAGAATGTTTCTCATTATAAGGAGATATTAAATATTGTTTTAATGAGAAAATGTTTTGTAATAACAACATTTAATAATTGTTTTAATTAGAAACTTTCTTGTATGACGTATAAAAGTCGATTTAACAAAAATTGTTCTCATGATGACAATGTACAAAAGTGGTTTAAACAGAAAATTTTCTCGTAATGACGATGTATAAAAGTCATTTTAACGAAAAACGTTCTTGTAATGATAATGTAATGAAGTTATTTTAACAAAAAACTTTCTCATAATGGCGATGTGTTAAGTAATTTTAACAAAAAAACGGTATAATGACTATGTATAAAAGTTGTTTTAACAAGAAACTTTCTTGTAACGGCAATGTATTAAAGTATTTTTATTGAGAAAATTTCTCGAAATAATGACACATATATCCTTTTAACGGGAGCAGAGGTCGTGAGGGTTCGTAAGGTAAAAGCAGTTCTGAAAGATAAGAAGGCCCAAGACCGTTAAGACACTTAAAAAACATTAAGAGAACCTGAAAATCGATCCTGAAACATACGGGGAACCAATGCGATTCTAAAACTGGTGCAACGTGCTCCCGTCTCCTGGTCTTCATCAGGACACGTGCTGCAGAGTTTTGCTAAAGTTGTAAGCCTGAAATGCTCTTTTTGGGAAATTAGAAATCAGAGGGTGCTATGAGCCTGTTACTCTTAAACAAAACCTCTTGGTTTAAAAAGTTGTCAGGCTGTTCCCTTGGCAACAGGATGTGATGGCGGAGAAGAGAGCTAATGAGCATAATTTGTTGACCGTTTCCCACTGTTGCTGCTGTACTCCCTAAAAGTTAAACATCAAGATCTGTAGAATGCACAAAATCGCCATTTTACCATTATCGACCACGTTATAGGGACATTATAAGAAAAAATATTTTTGTTAAAACAAAATACTGCTCCTTTATCTTTTCCCTTGTACTGACGACAATATGCTTTTGTAATTGTTGAGAATAACAGAAATCCAAAAAAAAAAAAAAAAAGAATGGGTCCATTTCAAATTTATCAATCAATTTTAGCCTTCAAGCTGCAAATCATGCTTTGGTACATCATACGTCAAACGAAAATAACAGAAGTCTGCAGGTATGCTTTTTGCTTCATTGTGCTTCCCATTAATATTGTTCCAGTAAATTTAGCTTAATTGGGACTTACTTCAAAAGCTTACATACCAATCCTGAGTCTGTTTCTACATCATCTGAGTGCTGAATTATGAATCATTGAGGGCTCTTCTGTCCAGTTTGTTTCAGTGAGTCAATACAACCTTCTAATAAGTGCTTATTTAGTGATTGATTCTCTATTAAATGCTTTTAATGGGAAGTTAATAAACCTAACTCACAAAAGAATTTTCTTTTTATCACTCTTTAAAGATTTAGCAGATCTTTCTTCACAAGAATGTTTAATTTGGTTGATCTAAGTCCACACGTTAACAGAAGTTATCGGTGTATCTGAGCAGCTGAAACTATGGTGGTTGGGTTGTATAAACAATCGTAAAAAAAAGAAGAAGAAATAAAATGTATTTGTTTTTCTGTCTGAACACACATCTGCCTCACCCTCCTCCTCCTGTGATGTAGCTGTATCCGTGGTGAACCAAGCCATAGCCGTATCTCTCCCCCAGGACCACGGCTTCCTTTGGGTCGTAGCAGCGCAGCAGTCGCCTCAGCCGAGGCAAACTAAAAATAACGAGTCATCAGCAGACTAAAAGTCATTTGTGAGCTCCAAACATGGCCTAAAACATCTTAAGACAACAAAAGTGAATCATTTTCTTTATTTTATCAAAGAAACTGAACTCTGATTATCTAGAATAAGATTTAGCTCCTCTCATGACTGCGTAATGTCGATGGTGTAAGCACACAAAAAACGTGTGAATCAGTCACAACATGATTAACCTAAACAAATTTAAAATTAGAAATTATCTGAGTAGGCGTGTGGTTAAAAGAAATCACTTTCAAATTTCGAATGAAAACTAAATATTAGACATAGATGGTTTGTAAATTCTCTGACTAATAATCAGGGGAAAAAATCAGTTTTTGGAGAAAAATAAATCACTTTTGGAGCTGTAAATGTTTCACTTGTTCTACTTTTTATTCCAGACTCATTTGGAGTTTTATTGAATGATTTAGACTCAAGCATACAAATAAAACATATTTTACTGCAGATTGCATGAACAAACCATCAGCACAGTGCAGCAACTGTTGATTCTTAATTGTAAGAGATAGATAAACTGTCCAAGTTTAAATGATACCAATTGAGAGCTTTGCTGGTTTAAAAAAAAAGTGCAAAACAAAAAATGATTTTTCACCTCCAGACACTGATGTTTTTAATTGACTTATTTTGTCTAAAAACAAAAAAGTCAATAAAAATCTTTCTTACCTGATGAGAGTATCATCGTCCACAATGAGCAGCCAGTCAGCTTTCTGTGTGTTTTTACTCAGAAAATGCTTCAAGATAGCAAACGTTTTCCCACAATGCCCTGGAGGAGGCGAAACAAATTCTAAGAATTTGTATCACAGAAGAATTAAGCAGAAAGCTGAATTTGTGAGATAAGCGTTAATTACAACTAAATATGAGATGTGCGTGTGCTTCTTTAAATGATATAAGCCTTTTTTTCCAGGAGAACATCAGTTCCTACCTTAGTGACCTGGAATAGAACACCATACATAGATTTATGAATATGTTAACTAACCCCACAGTCAGTCTCATTCATTCATTTGCACCTGTTCCTATTCAGCTCTATTAAAACATGATGAAGTTCCTCTTTGCCTCAATAAAGTGCCTAAATGTTCACTGGAGATTGCACCTGATAAGCCTCAAGAGCTACACATTTCTTTGTGCTAAATGCACAAAGACCTCTTTACAAGAATGATGGCAAGAGATACATCTGCATTATGAATGCTGTCTGTGCAATTAAATTTAAACAATCTTACATAGAATTTATTCTGTAGTCTGACACTAGTCAGTGACTTGATGCAATTTGCTGGGTTCCTTATATAGGACACATTATTTCTGATTGGCTTAATGAACTGACCTGAATTGGAATGTTTATTATGTGAAGTGCCTTGAGACGACTCTTGTCATGATTTGGCGCTATATAAATAAACTTGAATTGAATTCAATGCAAAGACAGCATGTAACTTTTACTTACTCAGAATCAAGACACGGGTTGAGATTGCACTGGTTCCCAAAATAAACAGAAGTCCTGAGATGATCTCCAGAACTTAAAGGTAAAATCTGAGATTTGTTTTTCTGGAACTTTTCTTGCATTTAGCTTGAAATGCTCTTCACAAACCAATGACAGCCAATAAATTAAATGTTTAGTCAAAAAATGAAACATTTTATTTGCCTCTGAAACGCAGTCCAGGAAAAACCTAATTTAAAGTTATCATAAACCTGTCTCCAAACTACTGGTTTTACATGTGGCGTACCACAAGGCTTAGTACTCGGCACATTTGTGTTTTCACTCAGCTCAAATCCTAGATTGCCCAAAATGCCTTTCAATTCAGTGATAAATTAGAGGTCACTGTCTCTAATCTTGCCTGTCTTTTAAATTATGCAAAACTTTTCTAATAACCTCTGAATGATAAATCAAACTATTTTTTTGCTCAACAGTCTCCAAACCTTACATTCAGCATACATTTTTTATCTATTTTCACCTTTATTACAATATTAGTGGTTCAAAATTCACAAACTAGTCTCTTAAACATAATTGTGAAAAATACTGCAGCTTCAGTCATTATAGGGACAAAAAAACACCAACACATCTCTCCTCCGTTTCCACTTGTATGTTCTTAGTTATTGTAACCAGTTTTTGTAAACAATGGACAATGAACAATAGCAGAGGCTTGAAGAGCATTAAAGAGATCAAGGAAAACACAAAAAGACTTAAAAAAAAGGACAGGAGACACACCAGCGGGTGTGATAGGAAGAATTAAAAGAAGGACACGAGGTTGCTGATACTCTAACTGACCCCTGCTATGTGTATGAACTCTAAAAGCCTTTAGAAGAAAGGATCCTGGTAAATCTGAGTCAGGAGAAGAAAATAATAGGTATTTCTGTCTGTCTCTGACTGACTGTCTCCTGTGCATTTACACTTTCAAGTTCCTGCATCTGTTGTGAAGAGATTCCCGTCACCAATCACCCTCGTCACAAAGATGGCTTCAAGGTCACTGCAGAGCTTTAACTCATCTCTCTTGTTTGTCTTTCCCTGTTTTTGTCTTTCATTGTACACTTAAAGTTCCTGACTATGGAAAATAGTCGCGGTTAACTTTCAACGACACACATCAGGGGCTCAAAGTGAAACCAAAGGAGTTGGAAACCAGTGGTTCTGGTCCTTTGTTTATACTTACCAAGGCCCAGACAGCTGAAAATGAAACCTAAATCCACACCAGCTCTGCGCAATTCTGCTTGTCCAAAAACTTAGAAAATTGACATAGTCGCTCCTTGGTGTTAATTCTGTTCTTAAGATTAATTTTCCCACCCTTCAGACCACCAGCCTTTCCCCCATCTTCTACACTCAACTGCTTTTCATTCCCTCAACCAATCCTTAAACTTGTTTTCTTCCATCGGTTCTCTGACAGCTAGTCAATTCAATTCAATTAAAAAACACTTTATTAATCCCAGAGGGAAATTGAGCTTTTAACCATCCAGTCTCTCCACTCTTTGTTCGTGACCTGATGTTTTTCAGCTCACTGATTGTAGATCTTGCCCCTTTGATTTCTGTTCTTTAATTATTTAAGTTTTACGACTGGTTCTAACAGAAACGGTCTCCCAACTGATTAGAAAACTGTTTTGATATTTACTGCAGTTTTCTGAACATCACAGACACCTCATCACACACATCCATCGACCAATGTCTCCACAATTGTCAACAAAAATTAGAAATTTTTACCATCTCTCCTACTAGATGTAATCCTAAGAAAAAAATCAAAGTCTACTTGAATAGAAAATTTCAATGAAAAGAAAAAAACTTTAAATTTTAGGTATGAAGAGATAATTTGGAGTTATGCAGAGCTATTTTAGTTCAGAGTGGGGTGCAAGCAGAGCAAACTTTAAGAAAATGGCAGGATTTAGAGTCTTACTCACTACTATGTAAGAACATCTTGAATCTGATTGGCTAACAGCAACTGACCTCTTCAACTGCTTTGATTTGTTCTCCTTTCTTAGGTAAAAAGTGCAACATTGATGTTTTATCTCCACAAATAACACAAGCCTGAACAAGTTCTGCAGTGTTGTGGAGTTGCTAATGCTAAAAGTTACCTTCTACTAGTCGAGACCATAGACATGAATACGAAGATGCCCCACTGGGGGCTGGATTGCGTAACAGCATTGCCGCCATATTGGATGGGTGTCTCCAAAGTCAATGCAGAGTGAGCTCGTTTCTGTGCAGCCTATGGTCACAACAACCCGTGTACAGTTGAAAACAGATCACATGGGATTACTAGGGACTTTTCTAGCCTACCTGATGTAACGTCCAGCAATGGTCAGTTTTCACCTACAGATGGACCTACATGCCACCGGTCATCTGCTGACATAAATTCCATTCTCTAAAGTGGATTTTACATCCTAGCTTCCAACAAGCCCAGAAAGATACCGCAGCTTTGTTGACATGTTGACGTTGCAGGATTGCTCATACTCTGAATAAAGTGACTATTTTCAGGTCGTATGAGTTAATCAATCGTGAAATGAATGGACAAATGTTATATGAATAATAATAATGTCTTGATTCTTAAATTAATAAGGTTGATTAATCTGTGCTTGAATTACTGAAGTTTGAAATTAATGTTATTATTACATTGAAAGATTTATATATACCTATGATGGTCAGTAATGTTTTATATGGCAGGTGAATCATAATCTACACTCAGACACAAGGTTCATTAGAGATGAATTAAAGTGAAGTTAAACGTCATGACACATGTTCTTAGCCACAAATCAGAGCATCCTGTATCTGAAAGAAGGCGTGATGTTCTGAGGTTTGCTTGTTAACACTCCTTAACATGGCTATGGGGTGCCAAGTGTAAATCGCTGGTGCTAATTATTTAGCAGACATTTTTTTTTATATTTAGCTCAGTTTTCTGTCACACCCTGTCCTGTCCCCCCCATTCGGTTCAGTCCTGTGTTCATGTTAATTTCTCCCACCTGCCTCTCGTCTCCCAATCACCCAAGGTCCCAGCTCCTCCTGTATTTAAACCCTGATAGTCCATTTTGTCTGGTTGGTTCATTGTTTCATTGTCCTGCGTGCTCTCCTCATTAAAGACTGTTACTCGTTCCAGTTTGTCTGCCTGCCTTCTTCCCTCACCCACATGTGGATCCTTATTATATGTTTCTCAGTGAACCTCCGCTTTAAAGAACCAACATTTTAGGGAAAACTTCCAGTCTCTAGAAAAAAAATTTAAAATAAGAATTAACTAAAAATGTCATGCACTAACTAGAGAAGGCTGCCGAGAAGCTCACCTCTCTCAGTATTGGGAACTCCCAGGTCAAGGGTTGGTATGGCGGCATCAGTGACATCACTATAATACTCTAAAATCCCTGCATCCTTCTCCCAGGTTGACTTCACCACCGATACTTTGAGGATAAAAGAAAAAGAGGCTAAAGGTTAGAAGATTAGGAGGATAAAATGAGACCTCAAACACCACTGATGTCCTCTCTGAACTACTCAGCGCTTCTGTGATTGAAACCCGCCTCACAATTAAAATCTCTCCAAGTGTCTAATTGAAAAGGTTGTCACCAAATCGTGCTTCTAATTGGGGGCAGAAAAGATAATGCTCCCTCACTGCGTGTTGAATTAGATAACAGCATCATCTTTATTAAAGCAACAAGATGATGACTCCCAATTACAGTTTAATCAAACCAAATTAATGTAGACCCATGACAAGTGGGACCAATCTGGCATTAACTTATTCCTAAACACATCCTCTGATTAATAGTATGTGGAGGGGATTTAAGACCCTGCTATGAATTTCTAATAGCCAGAATTTACGTCAAGTCTCGGGAAAGTTAATGGCATGCTCTTTATGCAGCTTCTATGTTAATTGCTCTGAAATAGCTTGTCCCCTATCTGCTGGCTCATTATGACCCTGAAAACAGACATTGGTGTTTTGGATAATCACACTAGCTGTCGCAATTTTAGCAGTGTGTTTAGGTGAGGATGTGAATTTCAACAGGTTGTTGTTTCCACCTGATGGGTTTAGGACTGAATGATAAACAGCTTGTTTTATTACATGCTCTTCATGAAAAAGAGGGAAGGGTAAAGAGAAAGCTTCTCATTCTCTGAGGCCAAACATTCCCGCTTCTGTAACATCTCATTACCTGGGAAAATTACTTTTCCTTGAAAACTTTCTTAATATAAAATTTTATAAAAACAACAAGGTGGGTCTTTATGTTTTTCTCACTACGTATAACTACAGTACAATTTAAACTGAAAGTGCTACAGTTACCAAACTCCTATCATTTCTGCTGCAAATCACTTTTATCCAGTGAATTTTATCTAAATAACCACAAAATTCTGTATTTATAGCAGCTTAATCAGCCGTTACAAATATTTTGAGATTGGATTTCTTTTATGGTAGCAGTAATCAGCTTTAGTACGGATGTGACTGCGATTAGGCACATTTCTACTATCGGAACCACTGGTTAATTTCACCGGACCTTAAAGTGACAATGTGTAGTTTTACCATTAATCTCTGGAAATACCCATCGCTATGTTGTTGTAAATTAATAAAAATATTCTCAGTTGTTGAAAAAATATTGGCAGTTTCATTACAAAACCATAAAAATCTGTTCTAAAATACATGGGTGCACGTTTAAGTCTCGCCGTATTGGATGCCATGTTTCCTTCTACGGAAGTCTGTGAGGACAAAATGCATTAACTGATTTGTAACAAATGGTTACAAAACTGTCACCATTAATAAACATTGTTGTTTTACATATTTACCTCTTCACTTATTACCAGTGATGAAAGGGAATCTGATGTTCTTGTTATTTTGCTGGAGGTTGCACTCCAAGGGACTTTTGACCCTAATGGCCATCCGTTGGTAAGGTCTTGCGTGAACACAAAATAATGCTTGCTTGCAATGATTTAGGTATGTACTGCCCCCTATCGCCAGAGAAAATACACGCTGTCACTTTAACGATATTAGCATGTCTAAAAGGAGCATTTTCCGGGTTATTTCAGGAATCGAAGGAGTACCAGCCTTGGGGTATGTACTCAGAAAGGGATTTGTGGGAAATTGGAAGACATCGTCAAACAACCGGAATTTTTTAAATTGGAAGACCTGCTGGCAGAGCAGAATAAGATGAAAAGAAAATAAGCAGCATTGACACTGCTTTATAAACATTTCTAAATTCCCAAAGCCAAAATTGCAGCAGAAATCCCAATATGAGGCCAAAACCTAATTCTCCAACAAAGCACCATAAAAACAGGTGTTTCTTTTGGTCATTGAACAGCATTTGTGTGTGAAAAAGTCTGACTCAGCGCCACTCAGTTCAGAGTAGGTATTGCACCTATGGTAGCCCACAAGCATCTAAAAGGCAATAGGCGTGCTTCCATTGCCGGAACTTCAGGGTAAATACTGAGGGGGAAACTGAGCAGGAGATGCAACGTCTCGGTCCTCTCAGCTGTTGTGTCTCTATTCAATTCCAGGCCTTTCAGGACTTTGCACAGACGTCTGCATATTGCGACTGCTTCGGCAGTGAGTGATGTCATTGATCAGCGCTAAAAAGCATTCAGAGTAACATTATTAACATTAAAAAATTAATTCTGTGGAAATATATTATAATTTAATTCATTTGGAGGACAAAAGCAGCTGCGTTATGTAAAATGTTGCAACTAATGACCAAGAAGAAGCTCAGTTTTTTATGGTGCTCTGTGAGACAACAAAGCCCCATGAATTACATGATGTTGTGGGAATTTCCCCATGTTTTCCAGTGTTGGGAGTTTAGTAACCACGATGTGAGGAAATTCCACCATGTTTTCCAGTTTTGGGAATTTATTAACGTCAATTTTAAAGCAGCACAATCGATGCTTATTTTCGTTTGCTTCCATTCTGCTTCACAAGCAACTCTTCTAATTTTACTACTGCCATTTGTTTTCAACGGCATCTGCTGATGTAATTTCCAACTGTGTTACAACCAATCAGCATGAGTTAACCTAAAGTTCCACTCAGCAACTCCAACGGGCCATTCCGAATATCTACTCTGGAAAACGGCCGTTCGGCCAGCCCGGTCAGGTGGAAACATGAGCATATCGGGATGTTCTTGTAAATTTACCCCAAAGTTCCGGTAGTGAAAACACTCCTAATATGTCATCAGCAACTTCCAACTTTCAATCCAGCAAGAAATTTAGTTCTTTTACTTTTTAGTCTTTTCTAAATGGAAGGCACAAATTTCCACAAACCAGCAAGGTTACCACAGAGAGAACAGCACCATTCCCCGCATAACGTTTAGAGGAAGGAGAACCACTACAACTTCTTGAAGATCAGTGTTTTCAACAGAGGATGAGAGAGTCAAGAAGAAAAATGCAGAGCATTGTATTTTGTATGTCCCTAAACAGCTACCGTATTTCAAGATTTCAAGACTATGGAGCAGCTTTATGTATTTAAAAATGTAAAAATTCAAGCTACAGGAATACTTAGAATATGCATTGAAATTTCTATGAAATATTAAGAAAATGGGCAAATTTCTGAACGGGAAACACAGAATTTGATATTACACAAGTAAAAATATTACACACCGTGCCTCGAACGCATCCTCTGAATGGCGCAAAATTCTTTTTATTAGCATTATAGCTGCTTTAAAATTGCGATCCTAAATACACAAAGCTGAGATATGCATCGCAAATCCACCCACAATGCCGCAATTTACGCCACTTTGTGGTCTCTCACAGATGTAAAAAACTGTATCATTTGGTCCTTGAATTCCATCTTTTACATCTCTGAGCTGCTCTCTTAACTCATTCACTGCCAGCCATTTTCTGATCAGAAAGCCCCTGACTGCCAGCATTTTTATTGTTTTTGGAAGAGTCCCAGAATATTGTGCTCTATGACCATGTAAACACCAAAATTACCAAAAGAAAGAGTAGACTCACTTCTTGCATCAGGAAGAATCAGCGTGTTTCTAGCTTTTTCCGTCCTTTCACAATCCGTTATCGAACTGTGAGCTGCAGGAGCTTTTTCCAGTTAGCGCCTCGCTTTAGGCATGGCGGTCTCCCAAAACCATCTCCTAATTCATGGTCTGGTAAAATATACAATTGACGACTTTATTCGTCAATGGCAGTGAGAGGTTGTTTTTGAAATCATGACTTTAGTCTTCGATGGCAGTGAATGAGTTAATGTGAGCTGTGTAAAACATGGCACAGAGTAAAATGTTTTAAATGTTATTTATGTCTATGTCTTCCTGATGTCACTCACTGCCAAATCAGTCATCTTAGCTAATTAATTCCCTAAAGAACAAATTTTGTATGGAGACAAAATGGCTGAGGGGACCGAGTCAGAGTATTTTCTGTGTCCCAGAAATGTCGCAGAACTTGGAAACGTAGCTATTAGCGTATCGGTATTGTCTGACGAATCTGTTTCACCAAACTGAGGTCATTCAAAGAGCTGTTTTCAACAGGAAAATGATAAGTTTCTCAAAACCCAAAGAAGATGACTGTAAAAGATCTTTACCTTTATTCATTGTTTCGACAGAAACACAATTAAAAATATAAACACATCCATAATTTCATGCGAGGACAACAATCCAGAACGCTGGAGATGCATGTTTTTCTATTCTGTTTGCACTAAAGATAGCGATTGTTGCACATTCTCCATTATCCTAGCTCCGATTTGGTTGAAAATTAAATTCCATACTTAACAGTCCATGGCTGCTATTATTGTCTGATTCTAATCCTTAAAACATGCCATGCACATTTTCAAATCACATGCACAATATAAGAATATGCCATTTGAGGTCATGCAATCCGTGTTCTATTCATTCTGCAGACATAGATTAACAAGCACACTGAGTAAAATATCAATATTCACCTCGATCTTTGTGGAATTTTTCACAAGTTTTTACTGCAACAAATACATTGTTTTTAGAGACTGGATCCCCCTGCAATGTAAAAATAAAGAAAAATGTTTGTGAATTTAGAAGAAAATGAAGAGAGTGAATAAATAATTAGTATTTAACCACGGCTTGTGGCTGAGTTTTAACATTACTATCCTGCTGAGAAATCACCTGGCTCCAAATGTGCAATTTAAACATTTACATATTTGTTCTTGTGGAACTCTCTACCTATTATCGTTCAACAGGCTCCATCATTGGCGGTTTTAAAATCTCGTTTAAAGACCCACTTATATGATTTGGCTTTTAGAACATGACTGGTTGTATTGTTTTATTGTGTTCTTAGTATTCCTCACTTTTTATTTGCTTTTATTGATCAGTATATTTATCTTCTGTTTTTGTTGCTTTGATTGGTCGTGATTTGGTCCAACCTGTGCAGCACTTTGGGCAGCTCCCATGCTGTGTTTTAAATGTGCTATATAAATAAACTATGGTATGGTTCTGATCTTGGGAAACTGAATTAAAAAAGAAGAATTTGTTGTTGTCAGAAAATGTTTTTTTCCCCCAACAGGATTTAAAGCAGAAAAAAGAAAATTTTACCCCCTTTCAGGAATTATGTATGATTTTTATATTTAATCCGTAAGTGATGGCCTTACAGCAGTAACTCGAGAGGTAGAGCGGGATGTCCAGTAATTGACAGGTTATAGGTTTGATCCCGGCTCCCGCCAGAGTGCAACTGTTGTGTCCTTAGGCAAGACACTTAACCCGCCTTGCTGGAGGTGGTCGGGAGGGGCCAGTTACGCCAGTGTTCAGCAGTCTCGCTCCCATCTGTGCGCCCCAGGGCAGCTGGGGCTAAATTGTAGTTCATCATCACCAGTGCGTGAATGATGGATGACTGATTGTTTTGTGAAGCACCTTGGGAGGTTGTAGGACCATAAGAAGGAACTATAAAAATACAGGTCTTTAGCCGTGTAATGTGATATAATGTAGGCAATATGTACTTTTTTTTTTTTTGGCTAAGCTCACCCTCCCGTCTTGTAGAGCCAAATGTGAATTGAATTGAGCGCCAGTCAGGATTGGCCAACATTGTTAAACATCTGCTTATGTACAGATGTCAAGAGAGCATACAAGCGTGCTTGCAAGTACCTAGTTTCATGCAAAGTTGGCAAAAATTGTCATAGATAAGTAAATCTTTGAAATGTATAAATACATGCTAGATGAGGGGCGTTGCCTCCAACCGTAATCACGGAAGTAGGGAGGGGCTTAAAGTGCAATACATTTTTTCCGCCTCTAGATGGTGGCCTCTGACAAAAAACTCAGGATTTCTGCTTTAAACTTGGAGGCATGTTTGCACTTGAATTTGAGATCAGGTGTGACTAAAAACAAAAAGTTTAATGTAGACTCTTCAGACAAAAAAGTCGATAGCACAGATTCAGCTTTCAGATATGTCAAATGTGTCGAAGCTCCATGAGCCCTTAGATCCAAAGATCACCTTTTTATTATCCGCTGTCCTCGGCCAACCTATTGGCATTTACCACTGACTCTGCAATTAGCTCAAATGAATAATGAAACGTCTCAGGAGGAGGACTTTATGGATTTTGGCTGTTTCATAGAGCCTCTGTTCCTTTATAAAATGTCTTACATGGTGCTGGTTTTGTTTTTGCTCTGATCCAATTCATATAATTAGTGTTGCGTTGATTTTATGTTCAGTTGAATAGGTGTGTGTGGGAGTGTCTTTTAGCCTTCAGACAGAATCAGTTCACTCATGCCTGCAGCGCTCTTTGTTGTTTTTATTTAGCCCTGCCCTGTGGGTAATGTGCTCAATGTTCAGCATTTAACCAAAATGGACAGTTGAGTTAAAAATATGATCAGAGGGAGGACAGTTTACATCAATCTGACTATCTGAGAAAAATAAGTCAAGTCAGGACACAGGAGCTATGGCTTCTGGATCCCAAAACGAAGATTCGTACATACGCAGCTGGGCAGGTAGGTCGTGAACGAGGTGGCGCAGTTGTCTCTCAGCTCTGAACAAAATTCTGGGACTGCTGTTAGCTTTGGACCTCTCCCTTCCTCCCAAATAAAAAAGGCAATCTAATAAAAAAAAGAAAACAAAGAAAAAAGAAATCAAGACAAATGTGGGCCTTTTAGATAAACAGCTGAACCAACGAGATTAGACTCTGACGTCATTTCTAATCAAGAGTAATGCCTCCATTTCTAGGAGTAAAATAGGAAAAATGCTTTCTTACATTTTCTAAGTTGCCTCCAAATCATTAGAGAACTTCAAACAAGAACGATGCTCAAAGTTTTAAACTCATCCTGTGCATTTCAATTACAGGAGTTCATTCCAGCATCACGTGGAGGCATGACTTTTATTTTGCTATGTTAAAGTCTGGACTTTAAATCTACTCCAGAGTTAGAAAAGATCCACCATCATTACATAAAAATGTAGATTTTCTAAAATACTTTGATAAAATATCACAAATATGTATTCGGTGCCACAGAGGTGCAGGGTGGAATGGTAATGAAGGATTTCCTAGACAGCAAAGGTTTGAGGAGTTCCTTTAATCGTACATCTAAACTTTTTATCTCTGCAGGAGTCAAACAGATCACACCGATGTTTCTGTTCATCACATCTGTAATGATGTAAAACAGACACCTTTATGGGACCTAAAACATGTTAGAGACTCCTAAAAACTAAGATAAATCTTCTAAAAGTACCTCGTATGTCAGATCAATTGTGAAATCTGACTTGAGATTCTCATACTGGATCCGCTCAGAGAGTCTGAAACACAAATGTGAGAAATGTTTGTTTTTGGTGATTTCTGTAACTTCATGGCTCAACGATCTTATTTCAGGATAAAGTATTTTTTAAAAAGAAAAGCAGTAGACAATGAATTTGTTTTAAAAAGGACATATTATAGCTTTTTTCTTAAGTGATATTAGTAATATGGTTGATACAAAACATGTTTATTGAACATCTTTGCATAAAATCCAATTTTATTTTTGACACTTTCAGCACTTTCCAGAATGAGTTGTTTCAGGTCTCTGTCACTTTAAGAAAACAAGCTGGAGCTGGCCACGCCCACTCATTCCCTGCTCAGGCTGCTATAAGCTGAGAAGCTCTGATATCTGAGAGTGGCTAAGAATAGAGCTCTCTCTTGCACGTGAGAGGTGGTTCCATGCTAATTTCTCCGTTTGTGACATCACAAACAGGGACTTTTTGAAACTGCTTGTTTTAGGCACATAAGTACTAAAACCAAAAGCCTACAGAAAACAAATGGATGGGTCTTTCTCGTGTTTTGAGTGTTTACAGGAAGCCTAAGTCATGCCACTCTACTTCCAGACCGTGGGTCCCCAGAAAAACGAAAAAATGAATACGAGTCAATGGGACTAAAAAATTATTTTCTAATTCCGCTTGTTATGTGCCATGGATTTCACATATGATGTCCGTGAATTTTAAAGATGCATTCTGATGCCAAGAACGCACTTATTTTCGAGTGGGTGAAAGCGTTTTAAGTTTTGTGTGAAAATATCTCCAGGACTACAAATGCGCATCACCAAAGTGACGTCATCAAACCAGACACGGAGAAAAACAGAGGGAAATGGGTTCAGCGAACTTCGAATCATTCCTTCAGAAGGAAAGAACCAACATAAATCTGGACGTGTGGTAAGTAGCAGCTAAACTAGGGGGGAGGAGATTATGTGGTGACGTCATACATGCAAAGTGCCGACGTCTAATTTGATTTGTAGTTTGTAATGTTAATTACAAACTTTTACAAGCTGATAAATCTCAAAGTACGTGACTGGCATGTCGTAACACACATCATTACTTTTAATTTAAATTGAAGTACAACATATGTGCGATCCAGGGCGTAAGGTTAAGCGGATTAGAAAACAGCTCTTTTAGCTCCATTGACTTGCATTCCTTTTTTGGTTCTTTCGGGGACCCATGAGCCGCCAGGAAAGGGAGGAGACTTAGCCTCACTACAGTGGCAGTAGACCCACACGGCAGCACAAAAGGATTCAAAAGGTGAGTTCAGCTTAATATGTCCCCTTTAACAATTTGCATCTGAGCGCACCGTTTACAGAGAAGGGTGCTCAGAGCCCAACCAGCTGCAGGATCCGGGTAACCAAAAAAACTGGGGTCTTCAGAGAACGCATAGTGGTGAATGATGGAGGCCTTGTTGTCATGGAGACGCTTTCCCAAAAACCATTCCTGTGACTATAGCAAGATGAGAAATATGGAAACTCAGTTATGATTTTTCAGCTCTGCTTATAAAATGTATCAGAAACAAAATGATTGTGTCACAAATACAAGGGCGTGCGTGCGTGCACATGTCACCTCTAGGACTGGATATCTGTTAAGGACTCTGATCAGAGCAGGCAGTGCAACTGCAGTTTCCTCTTCTATAAAGAAAAACCAGGAAGTCGATTCTCCGTAAGCAGCAGAGAGCCTGGAATAATTTACAGCAAAATCTTCACAGCTGATTTATGTGACATCTTCCTAAATTTGACTTGACTGGCATGTTTTTGTCACTAAATACGTGTTTGACTCTCACTGAGGAAGTGCAGGAAGAATACTCCAGTCTCTTTCGTAATCTGACAGCTCGTGAAGGAGGAGAACAACGGGAACTCCCTGATCCAAACAGAAAAAGAAGAAGTGAACAGAGTGAAACACACAAATATTAAACAACAGTGTAAAACTTTAACGAAACCAGATGAAAATAGGCATCATTTCAATTATTTAAGACAAAAAGACATTTTAAAGAATTAACAGAAAATGACCATAAAGGTGCAAAGAATCACAGAAAAGCACATTTAAAGGGATACTTTGCAACTTTTTCATATTTTAAAATCATTTTCTTGATCCATGTGCCAAAATTACCCTTTTACAGGGTTAATAAACGCACGTTTCCTGCATGTTTTAGATCATCAGCACTACTGATTTGTTTAATTTAGTGATGAATCATTCCTGTAGACACTAAGGAAAGCTGGGGGGATATTTCAGCAGTTAGATTAAAGTGTTAAAAAGACAAAGGTACAGCCAGGAGGTAGGTTTTGCTTTCGGTTCTACAAACGGACACTAAGGGGTGCAAAAAGCAAGCCAAAACTGCCCTTTTCCCGTTTTAATGACCAGCATTTAAGGCAAATAACCTCAAAAGGACCTAAAAAGAGAATGAAACACAAAATGAATACTAATGCACTAAGAGGCAGAAAATTGTCAGAGACTAAAATTGCAGATATTAAACAAAAAAACACAACCAAAATAAGATTCAAAATGCTCCCAAGGAGGCTCAATTTGGACTGAATGAGACAAAAATTACTAAAGAAAAAAAACCAGACAACTGGATTGTTTGTGGTGTTATGGTACTTTTTTTTATGAAGATCAGCGAGCCTTTAACTTGTGTGAGCTTGAGGAACAGAAGCCACGACGGGATGGGTACCGCTCAGCTAACTAACCTCAGGGTGTACAGTGGTGTGAAAAACTATTTGGCCCTTCCTGATTTCTTATTCTTTTGCATGTTTGTCACACAAAATGTTTCTGATCATCAAACACATTTAACCATTAGTCAAAGATAACACAAGTAAACACAAAATGTAGTTTTGAAATGATAGTTTTTTATTATTTTGGGAGAGAACAAAATCCAAACCTACATTGCCCTGTGTGAAAAAGTCTTTGCCCCCTTGATAAAAAATAACCCAACTATGGTGTTTCACACCTGAGTTCAATTTCTGTAGCCACCCCCAAGCCTGATTACTACCACACCTGTTTCAATCAAGAAATCACTTAAACATGAGCTGCCTGACACAGAGAAGTAGACCAAAAGCACCTCAAAAGCTATACATCATGCCAAGATCCAAAGAAATTCAAGAACAAATGAGAACTAAAGTCATTGAGATCTATCAGTCTGGTAAAGGTTATAAAGCCATTTCTAAAGCTTTGGGACTCCAGCGAACCACAGTGAGAGCCATTATCCACAAATGGCAACAACATGGAACAGTGGTGAACCTTCCCAGGAGTGGGCGGCCGACCAAAATTACCCCAACAAAGCAGAGACAACTCATCCGAGAGGTCACAAAAGACCCCAGGATAACTAAAGAACTGCAGGCCTCACTTGCCTCAATTAAGGTCAGTGTTCACGACTCCACCATAAGAAAGAGACTGGGCAAAAATGGCCTGCATGGCAGATTTCCAAGACGCAAACCACTGTAAAGCAAAAAGAACATTAGGGCTCGTCTCAATTTTGCTAAGAAACATCTCAGTGATTGCCAAGACTTTTGGGAAAATACCTTGTGGACTGATGAGACAAAAGATGAATTTTTTTGGAAGGCAAATGTCCCGTTACGTCTGGTGTAGAAGTAACACAGCATTTCAGATAAAGAACATCATACCAACAGTAAGTATGGTGGTGGCAGTGTGATGGTCTGGGGTTGTTTTGCTGCTTCAGGAACTGGAAGGCTTGCTGTGATAAATGGAACCATGAATTCTGCTGTCTACAAAACATCCTGAAGGAGAATGTCCGGCCATCTGTTCGTCAACTAAAGCTGAAGCGATCTTGGGTGCTGCAGCAGGACAATGACCCAAAACACACTAGCAAATCCACCTCTGAATGGCTGAAGAACAACAAAATGAAGACTGTGGAGTGGCCCAGTCAAAGTCCTGACCTGAATCGTATTGAGATGCTATGGCATGACCTTAAAAAGGCGGTTCATGCTAGAAAACCCTCAAATAATGCTGAATTACAAATATTCTGCAAAGATGAGTGGGCCAAAATTCCTCCAGAGCGCTGTAAAAGACTCGTAGAAAGTTATCACAAACGCTTGATTGCAGTTATTGCTGCTAAGGGAGGCCCAACCAGTTATTAGGTTCAGGGGGCAATTACTATTTCACATAGGGCAATGTAGGTTTGGATTTTGTTCTCTCCCTAAATAATAAAAACCATCATTTCACAACTGCATTTTGTGTTTACTTGTGTTATCTTTGACTAATGGTTAAATGTGTTTGATGATCAGAAACATTTTGTGTGACAAACATGCAAAAGAATGAGAAATCAGGAAGGGGACTAATAGTTTTTCACACCACTGTAAATGATCTGGATTATGAGTCTTAATGCTAAACAGGAGAAATGTTTTGTTCCATTTTATGTTCAATCATTGCCAAAGAGACAAATAAAACACCTGAACTTGTCCTCGTACAAATAAATAGTAAAGGTCAGTCCTCAAGTTTAAAAAAAGCAAAAAAAAAAAAAATCTAAAGTATTTTCTCTGCCACAATTTTTTTCTGAATTCCCCAATGCTGCTGTATTCAGCGTCTGAATCTGGAGTTTTAAAAAGATTTGTCATTTGTGTTATCCCCACCCCCCATCAGTCCCATCAGAAACAGATCCAAGAATGGATGCACAATTTTTACTTTAATTAAAAAAAAAACACCTCAAAAGCAGCTTATTTGACATATTTAGAGATAAAGAGAGTTTGCAAAGAGTTTATTTCGACGTGTTTTCATTTTGCATGCTGGGAATCTAATGCATCTTTAAAAGAAATAAAGGAAATTATTTGTTAGAAACTACATTCTGACTCAGTTTTTGCAAGTCACGTTTCACTCAAGGATGTGAGACAAAATCAGCCAGTTTGAATGGTTTTTATAGGGCATGTATCATATAAACACAAAATAACTAAAGCTATACGGTTTTATGAAGAAATGCTAATTACCTGATGCATTTCATGTCAGACTTTTATGATAAAATCTATTTTTTGGACAATAAAAAGGGGAAAAGATGAGTGATTATGAACAAAGCTTTCAATTTGAATTCAGATGTTGCTGCTAATGTTTTTGAGCTGTTTAAATTAGACTAGATGAGTAAAAAACACATTAACAGCAACAGGAATCAGAATAAATCTTTATTGTAACACATGAAGTGTAAACTACTCTTGTTTTAAAGGACCTGCAACAATTAAGGTTCATCAGAGACAAAAATCTCCGTGACATTTGTGACACGCTGCAGGCCACACTGTGCTATTCAGGGAAGTCTGAGTGTTCCTGAAGATGATGCAGCCATTACCGATGGTAGGATAGAGGTGATTAGTTCAACCAGGTGTGTTTACTGTCACAACCGTTCATTCACGCTTAGTTTCTTCTGCTTTTGACCTATGCTGATCACTAAACCCAGTGGTTCCCAAACATTTCAGCTTCAGAGCCACTAAATATGAATTTGTCAAGATTTACAACCTACGATTTCTCTGATTTGACAAAACAAACAAGCTTAAAAAGCTAAATAATTCAGGGCATAAAGAAAACCGCTCCTGTTCACATCCATTTTGACAAATTAGTTTAAGATTTTGTAACAATTATTCAAAAAATAGACCTTTCATTTTTGATTTTTGGTAACACCCTCGAGACTCTTCGTAATTTTTGGTAGGGCCACGACCCCAGCTTTGAGAACCACTAACTTAAATGTTACAGATGAGCAAACAAAAGTTAGAGAGTGAAAACAAAATGCACCTTTCAAATTATTTCATTTGTTAGGGGAAAAACATCCAAGGCAACACATTAAAGGAAACAGGATTTACAGAAAGGCTTTATTTTAGGGCACATTGGAGGGTTTAGGGTTAAAGACCAGACATTGTCCTTAAGGGTTTTTGGCTAGAGAGCCATTAAAGCAAAGCAGCCCCAGACCATCACACCCCCACCATGTCTGACTGTTGGTATGATGACATTTTAGTGTTACTTTTACACCAGATGGAGCAGGACACAAAAACTCTTAGGGATTATCAGGGTATTTTAGGCAGATGAGTAACAGGACTTTGTTTTGTTTTCGGGCAGCAGAGGTTTTAGCCTTGGAACTCTTCCATGATGCCATTTTGGCCCATTATGAAGCCTGCAGTGCTTTGGACGATGTAGTCTGTGTTCTTTTGATCTTTAATTCCTTTAGAATGAGGCCTGATGTGTTGCTTTTTGAGATCTTTTAGCCTACTTCCTGCTGTCAGACGGATTTCTTAATTCCCAGAACCAGGGTTGTTTGGATTTCAAACAGTCGTTAGAAAAATTATCTTTGATGCCGATCTGAAATATTTAAGTGACAAAAAAAGAAAGGGAACCAATCTTTTTTTGTAAAACCTAGACGCCCAGGATGAAAACTGTTCAAACCGATCAAATGAAGTTCTTTGTTGACACATAGAGCTGGAGTTGCTGCACTTTTTAAAGTATCTGACATGAATATGTCAACCACCAATAAAAATTTAAAAAATCAAACACTTGTCATGTTCCATCACCTCTTTGGGTTTCACAGCAGAATAATTCTTTGATATTCTTATGAGCAAACAACACGAGCCTGGTGGTTTTCTAGCTGATGAACTGGGTTTGTTGTTTCCAAGTGACACTGTTGTGTTCAGATGACATCAGAGCAGAGTGCAAACTGCATTTAGAGGAATTCAAACCACAAATCTAAAGAATTACAAAAGAAAATGTGTGATTTAAAGGTACAGTCTGAGATTTTGGGAACTTTTTAGCCATAATGCTTAAAATACTCATCACATACTGATGGCCGCCAATAAACTAAATGTTATTGTAAAAAAGGACATTTTTAATCTCCACTGAAATAAACAATGCTGGAAAACCTTCATCCAATCCAGCGCTGACCCCTTTTTAAATGACTGGCTCATAACCCGTCTATCAAACTGCTCCTCTGAACGTCTAACACCCTCCGTGTGAACAAAACACTCGTTCTCGGCCGAGCAGCTGAGGCTAGCTGAGCTGCCTAGTGTCACGGACGAAATGTCCCATTTTGTTTACAAATCTCACTTAAGGACTTGTTTTTCATGATCTGTTTAGCCTGGCTCTGTTCTTGTTGGAAAACGTAGCAGTGAGGATTTATTGTCTGTTAACGCAACTAAGTTTCAACTAGGGTTGCATGAGAATGACAGTGCATGTGTGTGTGTGTGTGTGTGTGTGTGTGTGTGTGTGTGTGTGTGTGTGTGTGTGTGTGTGTGTGTGTGTGTGTGTGTGTGTGTGTGTGTGTGTGTGTGTGCATTTGTTGAAGTGAGCAGGCAAACAGGACAGTGGGGTTTCCCCAGATTTTTTGCACTGAGCTCTTGTGCTAAAAAGAAAGCTTTAAAACAGCCTCATTTTTCACCATGAAAACACCACATGCTACATACATAGGCTAGCAAACGATATTGGGGTGTGTGTGGGGGGGGGGGGGGTCACACAAAGCAAATGGGATTAGGTTCAGTTTGGTTTGGAGTTTGTTCTGGAGATTTTGACCTTGAGCTGTATGCTCTGCTGGTTGCTTGTGTGTGTCGCAAGCAGGTGTTGTACCATTTTTTGCAACCATCAGATTCTGTGACTCCAGGGGGAGCTAGAGGAAAGGGATCTTTGATCTTTGAATTGTTTATTTTTTCTTTTCCCCTCAAACAAGAGCTTGCTTGAGTGACTTTTACTAAGAACAAATACTGCTCCTTTAAGCAAATATTCAGTAAAAATATTAAAATGAAATCTGATTTATTCAGAGACTTAAGTCAACTGGTTTATTTTTTTTATTCCAGATGCTGAAGGGTATTCTAAAACAAGTGTACACCCTCCCACCTGGGCCACAGTCTGCTAAGAATGACATGAAGATGATGGATTTCAAAAGTGAAATAAAAAAGATTGTGCACATCAACTTTTCATCAGTAAGGTCCCACAAATGTTGGATTCACGAGTGTTTGTGTGTAAATCTTCCCACAGAGTGTCTGCTGCTGGTTTCTTCCAGTATTTTTTGCCACTTTCCCAGACTGATTAGAAGAAATCAAGCTCGGGCCGTGACGGATTCCTAACACTGAGGTTTCATTACTTTTTCAAAGACATCAAGCAGATGCATATCCTCATACCCCATGAAGATGGAAACTATGACACCTACTGGCACCAGTAAAATCCCACAGTGATTCCCAAATTCAGAGGCATTGTCTATGCTAATGGTGACACCTTCAGCCACTTTTGGTTCCTTTAAATTGTGTTTCCTGCTCTTATCTCTCACTAGGGTGATGCATAATGGGAAAATAATTTTAAAAAACCACTAATGATCAAATATTTAATCATATTGTGTCAGCAAACACTTCAGAAGAAGATTCGGTTTAGTCTGAATCAGCTCCTCAGGAGGACGTTTGGACTGTTCTTCCTGACAGAAACCTAATTTAGCACATTTATTTTGTCTCAACACCCCTCCTGAGATCATCTCACAGCCCTCCTTTTCAATCAGAAAGCTAAAGTTGATGTCTAACTTGTGTTAAGTCATTTTTTCAGTTTTTTTTAATAGAGTAAATGTTCATAGATTTGACACAAACTGAACCCAAGATGCCTTTTTAGACACTAAAGGTACAAAAGAAAAAAATCAAATGCAGGATTTTGTGTTTTCCAGGGATCAGTGCTTTTGCTGTAAAGTATCACCTGCTCCAGTTCAGCTGCCTGCTGGAGAATCTCCACCTTTTTGTGGTAACTGCGTCGGGCGTGAAAGGAGTTCCTCTGACTCTGGATGACTATCACCACCTCCTCCAGCCCTGAACGAGCACATGGAGAAATACAAAATGTGTCTTCCATCACGCTAAAACAACCACTTCAACCGAGATCATGTTGATTTAAAGTTATAAATACCAAAACGTTTCAAAGTTTAAGATATCCAGTTTTTGTACTTTGAGATTTCAAGAATTTAGAGCAACTGATCCCTTAAACGCCTTACTCACCCACAGAGCTGCGTGCAGGGTGCTCCGGGTGGGTCGGAGCCTGCGGGGAGAGATTCTCATTAGGTGTGACACACACAGCAGAGCCTCGGGATGAAACCTAATCAGCAGCAATCTAAAGAGTAGCACTTACGTGAGCGTTATATGTGGGTTTGTCTTCACCTGAAAGCCCTACAACAAAGATAAGACGCAAGTATGAGTAACTAAAAAACATTTCATCTCAACAATCATTTAACAGAGAATGAGAGCAATATTTGAGTAATTTAGTTGATAAACTAAAATTAAATAAAAAGCTGTGATAAACATTTTTTCTTTCTGTTATTTGCACATAAACTGAACATAATCAGGACTAGTTTAAAGGCGCAAGAAGTAAGAATGACATTCTGCTGCCAAATGTGAGTTCGGCAGTCCATGTATCAAAACACACGTTTCCGCTCTGAGCAACTGTTGCCAGTTACGGATCGGTGCCAGATGATGCAGGCCAATCTTTTCTTTTCAATTTTGCATTGCTAGCTAAACGTTAGCCTTCTTTACTCAGTACTGGAGAAAAATAAACTGTGCTTCTTAGGGGTACAAGAAATAACTTCTGGGCCACTCCAGTTACTGGCTAACATTCTTCCCAAAACGCTGGTGCTTTTTGCAGGCATGGTTTCGAAATACCAATTCCAGCGCAGACTTGGCAACTTTACGAACTCAGATATGATTGCCTCTGAAACCTGGGTGTATGGAGGAGGCAGGACAGATTGTAAAAAATGACCATGTCCCTCTTCAGACTTTTTTAATGGAAATTCTTTGTCGTAATAGCCTGTAACAAAGAGGCAAAATATAGCATAAAATTATACTAGAAAACTTTGCATAAATGCTTTTTTCACACTGTTTACCTTATAGAAACACTAGATTTAGAGTAAGCTTATATTCTACTAAGCTCCAAATGCTAAAAGCCACACTCTTGTCACATGTCATTTAGAAAAAGATTTCACTTAATGGGCTGTGATTAAATTTTCAACTAAAGCCTATGCTGATGTGTAGTTGATGGAACTATGTGTAAAATTTTCTTATAAGAATGCAGCTCTCTTAACAAACAAAAATCATGCCATTTTATTTTTTTAACTGTAATCCAAACCTCTTTCAAAATCTGTTCTTACTGCAACAAAATATATGATGAAATAATCCTTGTTAGAGATCTACAGTCATAATGTTACTTTTTCCAGTAAAACAAATTTCCACCCAAATTTTGAAATGTCTTTAAAAATACTTTCATTTCACTTTCAAGAAATCATTTGAAATATTAACACAACCACTGTTTATTGTATCTTCAGTACGCATTTCTGCAGTGGGAATCACAGATAAATCAAATTTCAGGGTTAATAAACATGGATATCCAGTAACAGCAGGCGCAAGGCTACTCGTTTCTAAATTATCCTGTTAAATAAAAACTGTCGTTTTGTTTGTATAATTAAATTAATTGAAAACACATTTTTTTTCTTCCACATAAAGTTTTTGACCACTGCCAATCTATCGCTTCCTGCTACAAGTTTCAGAATACATGTACACTGCACACTGCTTCTCTGTCCCTCTGCAGATTAAAAATGAACAAGTAGCCCTTTTATCTATTCAGAATTTATGCTGATCAGCCATGTTTCTATAAATTTTTGCCACACTCAAACAACGTGCCATTTCACTTGTTATAGATTTAATTCAAGTTGACTATTAAGTTGAAGGACTAACAGTTACAACTTCCGGTATTCGATGTTCGTTCGCCCACTAGCTTTATTTAGCAGGTACGCTAATATTGATAATTCTTTAAAGGAGTATTTGCTACACTTACCTATCCAAATAAAAAGTACAGCGACCAGTTTGCATCTATAACCCCAGATGTGATGTAGCATAACTTCCGCGGCAGCTGGTTTAAACAAATGATGAGAAAATAGTTCGATTCATTCCAGAAATCTACCAGCCTTGTTGGCTAGGCTACTGTAGAGCTATAGCGACTTTTAGCGGACAGTAGTAGAATTGCAAGTTTGTTTTTTCCGGTGGTCATAGTTTAAAGGACCACCCCCCCACCCCCACCCCAGTTGCAAGAAAAGATAAAAACAACCTTAAGAATTTAATATTACACCATGTCAGTATTTGTGTGGAAAATATAGATTATAGTATGCAAAAACATTGAGTAAAAAAGTCTCCTTTACAATGTTCAGTGTGTAGGGTTTGAGAAATTGAGTGCTTAAAGAGCTCTATATATGGCCAATAAGCTGTGATACCCTATCTAAATATAGAAGATCAACCTGCTTGGTCTTTACGGTGTTAATAAGAATATTCTAGGATTCTTTATTTATTCATGGACTGTACACACTTCGTTTTGATTCAGAAAAGAGTCAGGTTTATAAAAGTAAGAATTTATTTTACAAACAATTAATGACAGGTTAACTAACATTTACGATGATAGACGGAACTAGATGTGATGTATGAAACCTATGTGTGAATGCGATTGTCACACCCTGTCCTGTCTCCCCATTCTGTTCAGTCATGCGTCTCTGTTAATTGCTCCCACCTGCCTCTCATTTTCCAATCACCCAAGCTCCCAGCCCTCATGTATTTAAACCCTCTCAGTTCTGTGTCGTGTCGGTTCATTGTTTCATTGTCCTGCGTGTTCCTTGTTAAATACTCGTTTTAAAAGTTCCTGTCTGCCTACCTGCCTGCCTTCCTCACCCGCATGTGGATCCTTGCCTCCGATTCACTCACCGGCATGTAGTGACAGAATGAACCGACCAGCTAAAGGATCCAGCGGGGAGGTTCTTCCCTGGGAGTGCTTGCTCCAGTTCCTCACCTCGGATCACCGGCCGGCTTCTCCTCCTCTGGCGTCGCCTCGCCGCAGACGCCACCATCGAACTCCGGCCTCTGCGATCCTCTCCACCCTCCCGGAGCCAGATGGGGGGTTGGACTTGGAGACGCAGCTAGACCACTCCTGCTATATGGGCACCAGACTGGCTGTGTGCTCCCCCGGAGTTGGCCCACGGCGTTGGGAAGGAGGCTGTGCTCCACCGTCACCCCTTGTCCCATGACGGAGCCGCGGGCTCGCCGCTGCCCCGGCTCGGCGCGCCAGCTTGGACCCGCCCCCGGTCAGATCAGCGGCCCCGTCTCCGGTCCAGTCAGCGGCTCCGTCATCTGCAGGCGGAGGGACCACGCCTACAGCCCATCAGACGGAGCTCGTCGGCCTCCAAGCAGAGCTTGTCCGGCTCCGCCATCTCATCAGCCTCCAGGAGTTCCAGCTGGACACCCTATCCTCCCCGAATCTCCAGGAGAAGGTTTCGGTCCAGTCAGCAGCTCCCTCGTCTCTAGGCCAGGGGACCGAGCCCGCAGTCCATCCAACAGAGCTCGCCGGTCTCCGAGCTGAGCTGGTCCGACTCCATCAGATCCTCAGTCTCCAGGAGTTCCAGCTGGACAATCTATCCTCCCTGCTTTCCCAGTTACCAGCTCCGCCAGGTCCCACACCACCACTCCAGTCAGCGCCAGTTCCAGCGGTGGTCCAGGAGGCTCCGCCCCCGGGCCGGCCTGTCCAGATGTCAGAGCCCAGTCCGGCAGGCTCCAGTCAAGGAAGCGGTCCCGTCTGCAGCGGCTCCGCCTCCACTCCAGAAGTCGAGGGTCCAGAAGTCGACTGACCAGAAGTCGGCGCCTCTGGACCAGAAATCGGCGGCTCCGGACCAGAAGTCGACAGGGGTCGATGCCTCTTCCAGTCCAGAGGTCGACGCATCTTCCAGTCCATAGGTCGACGCCCCCTCCAGTCCAGAGGTCGACGCCCCCTCTAGTCCTCCTCCTCCAGCCCAGAGGTTGACGTCTCCTCTTCCAGCCCAGAGGTCGACGTCGCTGTCTCCAGCCCAGAGGTCGACGTCGCCGCCAGTCCAGGAGTCGACGCCGTCTCCTCCAGCGTCTCTGCCTCCGGTCACCACCAGTCCTGCCCTCGCCAGGCGCGAGCCTCCCAGGACCCATCGTCGTCTCCTCCTCTGCCCCAGACGCAGGCTCCCAAGAGCCCATCGTCGTCTCCTCCTCTGCCCCAGACGCAGGCCCCCGGACCCTACTGGTCCCTGCCTCCTCTCCACCAGTCCCTCGGTTCCTCTCAGCCCTCCTTCCTGGTCCCCCTCCTCCCGCCCTGCTCTGTGGGCATCTGGGATCCGCCCTTTTTTTTTTTGGGGGGGGGGGGGGGGGGGGGTACTGTCACACCCTGTCCTGTCTCCCCATTCTGTTCAGTCATGTGTCTCTGTTAATTGCTCCCACCTACTTCTTGTTTTCCAATCACCCAAGCTCCCAGCCCTCATGTATTTAAACCCTCTCAGTTCTGTGTCTTGTGTCGGTTCATTGTTTCATTGTCCTGCGTGTTCCTTATTAAATCCTCGTTTTAAAAGTTCCTGTCTGCCTACCTGCCTGCCTTCCTCACCTGCATGTGGATCCTTGCCTCCGCTTCACTCACCGGCACGTAGTGACAGCGATTTTATCAGAACTTCCTTATCTAGGAGAGCTGAGTTCTGGATGTAAAAGAATTTGGTTTGCGTTAAGCTATGAAGTTCCACCACTTCCGGCACTCGCAGAGTACAGACACTTCTGCTTTTGCTCCCTTATCTTTTTTTCCAAGTCTCTTTGTCCTGTCTGCCTACAGAGCACTTCTCTGCATTTCTTCTGGAAATCCCTATTTTTTGGAAATGGATTTAATTAATTGGTCATTCAACGCGATTGATAAGATCTTTTCTACGATGAGAACGGAGGAGGGGGCTCCCACTTGCCCTCAAGGGACACACGCAGCGGGATATGCACTCGATTCCTGGAAGGTCTGGAGGATCGTGTGCCTCTCTCAGTTGCCCATTGAGGATGTCGAAGACATATGGATATTTGGCTTGATGATCACTGGATTTCTTCTGATTGGAGTGGGAGGATATCTGGTTTTCTGGAAATTTGGGGAGACAGGAGCGATTGGAGGGCGACCCGCACCCACGGAAAGCATCGCCCGGGCGGTGACCTCACAGACTGGGACGTTACTCGAGGTGAATCGTAAGCTGGACAATGTCCTTGCTGCGTTACCGGTATTAGTGCGCAAAATGGACGTAATCTCAGAGAGGGTCACCGGACGGTGTGGGGATGATTAGAACCTAAATTGGCTTCACTGGAGGACTTGAATGATCAATACAGACTTCAAGGCAGAGAGGAAAATTATCTCTGCCTGACCCAAACAAAGTCTTGTTATCCAAATCTGACGCCAAGGCAGCCTTGAGCTGCTAACAACAACCCCCACGAAGGAAGGAATACAGACAGATGCTGTGAAAACCCGTCCCACCCCCCCACCTTCAGATTGTGGACTTCTGGCTAGTGAGGTCATCAACCTGCAGGAACTCAAATGTGCTCTGCGCTCCTCCAAGATCTCCCTCTCTCCTGTGGATACAGCTGGCTGAGCGCCACACAGGGCTGCTCCCGCTGGGAACACAGGATCCCAGGTTTTTGCTTCAGATGGCCGATCTGAAGCTTTTCTCAAGAACTGATGAATCACCAGAGTGATCCAGTTTTAATGTTACGTTACAAGTGGAATATTTCTAATAGCTACATGTCTACCATAGAGTAGAATTGGGAACATAAAACGCTCACCTAAAGCAAGTTATGATTAGTTTGTTTTTGCTTGTTTTGTGTAAATTATCAGAAGATTTTTTTCATGACTTGACCTTTAGGGAACCAAACTTGAGGAAACCACTGATCAAAGGCAATGATTTGTTAATGCAAGCGCCTCCATTACTTTATGTTGTGGCAGTTTGTCTGACTGGGACATCAAGAGGTTCATCTCAGACCTGCTAAATCGCCATGAAAATTGGTGATTTTTTTTTATGACAGCAAAATTTTAAATGTATTTCTTTAAATGTTTATTCAGGCCATGAACCAAGACTAGCACCTGTTTGGTTTACGAAGATGCGTCAGAACACATTGGAAAACATTCTTGTGAGATCATAGTGAAGATGTTCTGACACGCTGTACAAGACTTTGAATAAAATCAGGACATTTGAGCACAAACATCTCTCAAGCATGGAAGTGGAGAAGTGATGATGCGGGCAGGTTCTACAGCTACCAGGTACAATTTACAGGCATGTACTCTGCATGCAAAATGATTCTAGAGTTAATCTAGCAGTCGGGTGTTTGGCCAAAACATGTCACTGTGGGATATATCTATAGATATATACAAAACAGATAGAATGCAATAAACATATAAAAAATTCAGCTGTGTGAACTTTACAGCTACGGCAAAAATGTGGGTCAAATGAGGATGTCTCACATAAATAGCCTCACAGGAAATAATGTGGAGATGAGAAAAGCAAGTCTATCTTTCTGTTGTTGACAAGGGAGCCTGGTGGAGACCTTCAGAACAGATGAGTCAACAGTCTTCTCACCACAAAAGCCTCTAAGCCTCAAACATTAATTAGGCTGGTTGTTTTTGTGAAACCGCATGCAAGGAGAACACATTTTTTGGGTGAAAATTAAGCAAAGTGTTGGTGGCTTTAAGGGGACCAGCTGCAACACAAATAAATGAGGTTTCGCTTGATCAAACATTTATAGGTTGGAGTAAAACTTGTGGCATATAGCACTCTGCATTTTGTTGTTGTGTAATCATAATAGTAAACAGGGAGTAAAAACACAAACTTTCTGAATAAAAGCACAACTTTCAAGCGCCACTGTATGTGTGTTGGCAGGCCAACTGAGCACAGTAATACCATGGTCAGTAAACTATTCACCAGTGGTTTTGGCTCTGTGAACAGGTGCCAGGTTGTGCTGAAAAATGAATTCTTCATCTCCATAAAGCTTTTCAGCAGATGGAAGCATGACGTGCTCCAAAACCTCCTGATAGCTAGCTGCATTGACCCTGCCCTTGATAAAACACAGTGGACCAACACCAACAGCTGACATGGCACCCCAGACCATCACTGACTGTGGGTACTTGACACTGGACTTCAGGCATTTTGGCATTTCTCTCTGCCCGGTCTTCCTCCAGACTCTGGCATCTTGATTTCTGAATGACATGCGAAATTTGCTTTCATCCGAAAAAGTACTTTGGACCACTGAGCAACAGTCCAGTGCTGCTTCTCTGTAGCCCAGGTCAGGTGCTTCTACCGCTGTATCTGGTTCAAAAGTGACTTGCCCTGGGGAATGCGGCACCTGTAGCCCATTTCCTGCACACGCCTGTACACGGTGGCTCTGGATGTCTCTACTCCAGACTCAGTCCACTGCTTTCGCAGGTCCCCTAAGGTCTGGAATCGGTCCTTCTCCATAATCTTCCTCAGGGACCTGTCACCTCTTCTCGTTGTGCAGCGTATTCTGCCACACTTTTCCTTCCCACAGACTTCCCACTGAGGTGCCTTGATGCAGCACTCTGGGAACAGTCTATTCATTCAGAAATTTCTTTCTGTGTCTTACCCTCTTGCTTGAGGGTGTCATTGATGGCCTTCTGGACAGCAGTCAGGTCGGCAGTCTTACCCATGATTGCGGTTTTGAGTAATGAACCAGGCTGGGAGTTTTTAAAAGCCTCAGGAATCTTTTGCAGGTGTTTAGAGTAAATTATTTGATTTAGATGATTAGGTTAATAGCTCGTTTAGAGAACCTTTTCATGATATGCAAATTTTTTGAGATGAGAATTTTGGGTTTTCATGAGCTGTATGCAAAAATCATCAATATTAGAAACAATAAAAGGCTTGAACTACTTCAGTTGTGTGTAATGAATCTAATATATATGAAAGTCTAATGATTATCAGTACATTACAGACAATAATGAACTTTATCACAATATGCTGATTTTTTTAGAAGGACCCGTATATATATATATATATATATATATATATATATATATATATATATATGTATATACACACACAGGTGAGAACGTCTCTGCACACTCACGCATATAAATATCCTCTCATAAACTCATCTGGACTTCCTACTTGTTTGTTTTTAATGACAGAAAATTCAAAATGCAGAACTTATAGGAGTTTAGCAGCATGAGAAGCAGCCTGCTGTCCAAGAAGATCTATCTACTGATTTCTGCCTGCGAGCAAAATCTCAATAAAAGGGAATCAAAAGGTAACAGCTTGAGACGGTAATGTTTATTTTTCAGCCAAAGTGGCCACCAAGTTCCTGTTGGTTTTTAAGTTCGCAGAGATTTTCCCTTGGGGTGACTCATGCGTGTGTCACTCACGGGTTAGCTGCTGCTGGGAGGAGGAAGGGACCAATAGCAGCTCGCATCTGTTTTCCTGCACAGTCCACCTTAGATAGGATAGAGCCTATTGCCTCTAATCTTCGTTTCAGTCTTGAAGCATTGCGTGTTGTGCATAAATGGTGGAGATCCTTTCATCAGCTGGCAGATGCAGAAGGGTCTAGACTTGGCCATCTCCACTGTAATGTTTCGTTAGTTACATCTTACGTAATGGCCCATAAAATGTGAGATTCCAGAGAAAATATGAAATCAATTTAATGTATCTTTGAATATTACTTTAAACAGAAGATCGGAACTTTTTATTGCAGGGATTAGGTAACACTTTGTATTAACCCAGAGTCAAGAGAGAGAGAGAGACAAGTTTTAAAGTTTAAGCAGATTTATTTCTAAACAATTTTAAACAAGTCTAACTCTAACTCTAAACACTCTGTGTGATGAATGGATCTAGGTCTGAATGAGGCAAGATGGATGTGGAATGTTGCTATCAGAACTCTCGTTTTCGGAGAAGCGTTAGTTCTGTGTGGGAGCGAATGGTTTTGCTCTAAACTACAGTCGGAGTTTCAAAACCACATTCAGATGCCATATTGCCGCTCTACATACCCTTGGCGGAGACCTCCGTTTCAGATCCAGAATGCCAGGTCCTCTGACCCCTCTTGGTACCAAAGCCGATGAAACAGCGTACGGTACGACAGACTAGTCTTAGAATGCCTCCAGGTAAGCGACAGGTGATTGACAGCGTCAGCGGGACCCTGAAGGGTCAGTGAGTTCAGCTTTACTCTGAAGGAACGTTGCATTCAGGTGTAGCTTGCATAAGGTTTTATTATCCAGCTTGTCAAGGTTCTTTGAGGTTAAAAGGTTACGAGTGGCCGGCTCGAAACTCTAGAACGTTTGAACACTGAGTTATGGGTGACGTGGGAATTAGTTTTATAATTCAGATGTTTTGATTTATGGTTGAATCAGGATTTGACAACCAAAAGGGGTTTGTATAAACACCGCACAGACCACGCCATGGGTCGGAAAGGAAAGCTCTGATTGGAGAGACAAAAGGAATGTGTCATGTGATCTTAACATTACTTGTGATCAGTCTAGTGTCTAGCTTAAAGTTATATTACTTATTATATACTGTCATAGGATTATAATATCAAGTAATTAATATTCTCATTTCACAGATTGATTGAACATTAGGCTTCACATGATTATTTGGACTAACAAAGTTATTTGATTATTACTTAAAGAAAAAGAGTTCTTCATCTTCTTTCTTCTCTCTTGTGCTGTAGGGGGAGGCAATAGCTAGTGAAAACAGTTTAGATGCAGATGCATCAAAGGCCTTGAGCAATATCTCAAGGAGATTAGTTCTTCATGAGGAGAGAGGGGAAATGACCTTTAGGTGGAAAACGGTCATTTCATTCCGCTACACCACTGTGGCTGGGGAGAGCTACAGGGTGGCTGTAAGCAGTACTTCTGTTTCAGGCACATTCAACTATTGCTTTATAGATTCTGGTATTAAAAGTGAAATTTCCTTGTAGACTGGTTTTACAGAATCACTAGAGCCCATGGCTGCCAATGGCCTGATTGCTGAAAACCTGAAAAAACGACTTGGATGGAGAGACGCCTCCTTTACCCTAAAGTACCATTCTGATGCCCTTTTTGATTTTCCACTCTGGTTTGGCTTAAGCAAACGAACATTTCAGGTAGATGCCTGTTATTCTTCTCATAAAACATTTGCATGTGTTGTATTTAACTCGGGAACCTGGCTAATTTCTTCCTCTTTTGCCATCAAAGGTAAGACTGACCAGAAACGGCTGCGAATGAAGGACAAAACCCAAGATAAACGTATCTGCAATGTTATAAATTGCATATGGAGCTGCTTCTTTGAGCAAAACTGAAAAAAGGTACAGTACATCATCAGTGGATGACATAAGTCAGAAGACTTTGATGGCAGCTGGGACTTGGGTGACATTTCAGAGAACAAGGTATTCCGCTCGGCAGCAACAAGGTTCAAGCAAACCTGTTTACAAGTATTATTATGTTTATTTATGTCAAAAATATTCATCAATGCTGCTAAATAATCTGCTTTATTAGTGGTTGAACAAAGAAAAAGGGCAGTAAATGCTTTAAAATCCGAAGAGAATCAAAGGATTTTTATATTAAGAATTAAAAGTAGGTGAATTAAGGGATGAGCAGAAGAGCAGACGCGGCGCCGGTGATGGTCTCCATGTGCTCTTTGTAGTTCTGGCCGAAGTAGCTTCCCAGCAGGTGGTTGAGGATTCCCACGATGCACATCAGGCACAGGAAGCTGATGATGCGTTTCCCGAACAGGAAGCCTGGAGTGCTACAAAAACCAAAACAATATTGAGTAAAACAAATCTCTTCCAGACACATATAGGTCACTTAAATCTGGTTACCTCTGAGAGGTCTGTCCCAAATATCCAATAAAGTACTTCTGCCTGACAAGCAGGTAGATGATCCCAGCAAAAGCAGCCGGAGCTACAAGGGGAAAAAAAACTATGAATACAGAAAAGCAGCAGTTGATTGTGTATAATTTTGTATCTTAAGCTGCTTTGAGTAAATGAAAACACCATGTAACTGACATTTACAACTTTAGTGGTTCATGGAAATGCTGTTTTATAATCTGTTATGCAACTATAAATTCCACATAATCATTTACATAGAATTCTATGACAATTGGAGGCTGGCAGTGCTGTTGAAGCACGTGAGAAATGATCAAAACATTCTTCTTTTATAAGTTTAAGCGGAGAAAAGAAGATTCATTACACATTACAAATGCTTTTAGGACATGACGTAAATTATTTGCAATTAAACAAGTAAATTTGTGAATAATTGTGACTAAAGTCCAAAAATGTCTTTTTTAATCTCTGAAATTGTAAAATGATGCTGATGTTGGCATTATAAACATTTAGTTAATTTTTTGTGCTACAGTGTTTTTTTAATTAAATGTAAGAAGAAAAACAATTTTTACTGTATTTTATTAATAAAAATATTATTTCATTAAATGTGTGTGTGGATCTCAATTTCCTGCCACTTTAAAACAGGTATTACTTTATGCACATAAAATACACAAAAAGTACTCCTGCTTTAAATGTTAACCGAACGTCCCCCAGGTGAGTTTATGTTCTATGGCTGTGCGCTGTAGGACAACAGATTTAGTGAGTTTACTGATTACTTTGACTGAGACAAACTCCAGCACACCACATCACGGCCAGGAAGGTTGGGTAGGTATCCATGCAGTTACGGCTACAAAAGAAAAGAGAAATTAACACGTTTTTGGGAAGTTACCTGCAAGAAGAGGCTGAAGTAATTACACATCAGTTATGTTGAGACATGTGTAAGTGGCTGCTGGGTTTTGGAACGCCTGAGCAGAAGTGACTAAAGAAAATAACAGTCCGGAAAAGCAGTGTGTTCCTGTGAGGTTGGCTGTTGCAACAGCATGAAATAACCTGAACAGAACCTCAAGTTTTAAACTTTTTCCACTTCCAGCATCATGTGATCATTTAAGAGTGTGAGCCCACTCTTCAAGTGTGGATTTGCATTGATACGTTTTCAAATTCATCAGCTTTCTGCTTTGTTTACCATAGTAAAATAGGTGCTGCTGCATGCAAATCTCACTAACTGATGGTATACAAGTTGTAGCCTGTGAAATGGCTGAGTTCATGCTTCAGGAAATCTACAAGTGTTCTTTTTAAAAAAATATGTCAAGCAATAATGATTTTTCTCTAAAACAGTGGCGCGCCCAGAAATCTTTCATATGGGGGCCACAAAATTGGTGCCTGTGGTAAGTTTGGCAGACAAGTAAGTAAAATTTTGTATATAGCACTCAGAGACAGAACATTGCAAAGTGTGTCGCATAAAACAAAACAAATCATAAAGTCAGTCAATCATAAATGTATTTATTGGTCTCAACATTTATATCTTGAAGATGAATATATGATTTATTAAGGGGGGTGGGGTCTTTTCCAGGAAAGTCAGTAAGGTGGCCAACAATTTTCCAGGGGAGGCTACCCCTTGTGGAATACCACTGCTCAAAAAAGAAAATTCCCTAAATGATACAACTTGCGTTACAAGTACAAAACAAAGAGTGTAAATAAAGTATTCCCAAGGGTTTTCCATGAATAATTTTCCTCTAAATTTTGACAAGGTGTTACCACCCTTTTCTATTAGTTTATTTATTTATTTTAAATCACTGAAGAACAGAATGTTTTTGTGTTTTTGCTGTGGAAAACAGGAAGAGACTTTAATCTTACATCACTTGCCAGCATTAGCTTAAGTGGTCAACAACTTAAAAGTGCGCAACAAGTATGATTGATTTTATATTTGACTGATTATTTAGATCATTGGGAGAATTATATTCTCAGTTTTCTATTTAACAGCTTCTTAATTTGTTCCTTCATTAATAATTCTGTCATACTAGTTGGTTTCACCGTGATGCAGTAAAAATAACTTCAGTTATTTTATTTTAACATAATAATAAAATCCAATATCAGGATTTCCTCTTCCCTATTCAGGCCATTGGGAATTACCATAATGTGGGTGTAGTGTTTGATGGCGCCAAATAGAAACAACCAAACATGATGTAAAGTTATCAAATCTCATTAATTTAAATGATTAGTTTAGATTATTAAAGCTTATTAGAGCACTTACTTGGCACATGAAACTCGCTCAAAAGCAGATGCGTGGGAATGAGGGTTGTTGCACTCCCTCTCAATCTTCTGAACAAAAAACACTGAACACACACATTTAAAAAGATGATTTAGAAGTATTTCAGGAGCTTATAAATATAATGGCCCGGACTCACTTGAAAAACGGCTTTTTAATCTCAATGGGTCCTTACTGGTTAAATAAAGAATAAATAAGTAATTTTTTCCTCACCATTCTGGAGAACACTAAGGAGTGTGACGATGACCAAGAGGTAGATATTTTCCACCGCTATTTTGCAGGAGTCCATGACTTTCGTGAGAGCTGCTGGATGCTGGTCTTTTTCACAACCAAATGCAAATTTTTAATTCATAATAATCTCCCCGTGACATCAATCACTCCTTTTCCCACATCCAGTCAACAAATAAGAGGGTTTCTGGCTTCCTCTTTATGTAAATGATGCTGTGGCTCAACACAGAGGCCTGCAAACATGTTACTTCCTCTTTATGTTTGTGGCACTGAGCAAATTGTATATGCAAACAAACTGGTGTGTCAATTTCTGGAGGTCTTTCTTGGAAATAGGATATTTTATATTTATGCCTTAGAATAGTAGGCTTTTTTCCAAAAAGGTGAAATAAATCAAAGTTAATTTCAAACAAAATTAGGAATTTCATAAATACTTATTCACAAAATACATTTGGGATGTTTTACTGTATTAATTCTGCACAGAGAAAGAGTCTGGTAACTCGCAGACAGAGGCACTTGTGGGGCGGGACTAGCCAGCTCAAAAATAATCAATCAGAAAAAAGACGGAAATGCCAACTGCACCACGCGACGCTGTAGTTTTTAGCTGTAGTAAAGAATGGCGTCTGGCGACAGCGCAAACATCTTTCTTTAGAAGAAAAGCTTTTAGCGCTTCTACTTGTGGTTTTAAAGACGTTCAAGTCATTTAGAACAGAGGAAAGAGCCGCTGCGAACTCCGCTTCAGTAGCCATGTTTATGACAAATTTGCGGTGTGTGACGTACGCTGCTCTGCGCTGATTGGCTCGGTTAGAATTCTCCATGGGTGGGGTTATTTGAATCGGGGAGTTCCCATTTCGGAGGAGTCTGGCAGGCCAGGCTTTTTATGCAATGTCAGTGTAATGTATAAGGGTGAGTTAGACTTTTATTGTGAAGGGCACTGGAGGAGAGAGGTCACGTCCGGAGGGGGGGAATAAAAGAAGCCTAAACGGCATGCTAAAAAGAAAAACTTGGTTCTCGTGTTAAGTTATGTCAACAAATAATAAACATTACAGTCAGGAATGCAGAACTGTCAAGTACACAGGTGGCAGGAACGGCCAATCACACGTTAGCAAGTGTCAGCAATCTAATCCAATCTAGAGCTATAGGGAGAGATTAGATCAGAGCTAGCTTTCTCTATAGCTCTGATCTAATCTAATAAAACCATCATGTTTCATACTTGAGTCATACTTAAGTCTAATATTACTAGTGGATACTCAACAAAAAACAGCTAATAAACTACTGTTGGTAAAAATATTAGAATTATATTGAAGGATAGAAATTTTCAAAGAAGGCAAGTTTTTGGAATGAGGTTTTACTGCCCTCATGTGGTCACTGACGAGAACTGGAGCCGCTGCGACAGGTAAGAGGTGAAAGGTTCCCTTTCTGTTTAGTGCCACCTACTGGCGGAACTGGGTATTGCGCCTTAAACTGCCTACTGTTTCTCTTCAGCCCCCTCACCCCCACCCCCACGGTGTGGGGTACCTCAGGGATCAATTCTTGGTCTCCTGCTTTTCTTTGTATCTCCTGCCACATGGCACAATCTTTAGAAGCACAAAATGTCATTCCCTTGCTAAGCAGCGGGTACATTTTTAGTTATTTGTATTTTAAATCTAGTCTCCACCCACAGGCACCATGTAGGTCACCAACCAATCAGGCTTATGAAAGAAAAGAAAAATGTCCGTGAGGTACTTCGCACTCTCAGCCAGCCCAAGCTGGAGGAGAGATAAAACAAAAGAAACAAGAAATCCGAGACTGCTATGTGGTATGGTACCCTGCGTAAGCTACATTGGAATCAATCAGCAACATTGTCTGATTATTTAACAAAATAGCATGCTAATCGCCTGTTCCCGTGTGTCCCATATGGTCTAGCGGTTAGGATTCCTGGTTTTCACCCAGGCGGCCCGGGTTCGACTCCCGGTATGGGAACGAGTGACTCTTTTATGGCCAGTGATCATTTACACAGGATTACTTGATGCTGTGACTAGAACTGTCTTCGTTACTGATGAATCAGTACGTTTCACATTACTTCAATCAATCAAAGCTTTATTTATAAAGCGCCTTCCGCAACCCTGTCAGGAAGCCCAAAGCGCTGAATACTTGGCCTATTAAAACAGAAATTACCCCAAAAACTATTTCCACGTTCATGTGAAGTTTTTCTCATCACTTTTATCTAAATTCAATTGATTTTAACAAACTTTAAAAAGAAGACAAATACAAAAGAAACTTTATTAAAAATTCAATATAAATATTTTATTCCCTCCACATCAAATCTTGTTGGAGAAATTGCGATCAGTAAACAAAAAAGACTTTCTGAACAAATAATATGCAAGATTTAAGTCATACATATTTTAAATGACAAAAAAATATTTACAGTTGAGTTTCAAGTCATTAAAAAAACTTCCAACAATGCTTCTGCACAGACTACTTAGTGCAATATTTATGGGAAAATCTAGACAAAAAGTCAACAATTTTAATGTGCTGGCTGGAAAATGTCATCAATCCTGCATTAGCACAACATAATTTTACCATGAGACAAACAGGTGAGGTTCAATGTGCCTGCAAAGTAAAAGATCTCAGTTAGCCTCTAAACCACACTGCATGAGAAAATCTTCCAGGAAGTTCTCATGCTCCAGACCGTTCCCGCCACAACTATTCTGCGAAACCATGCTGTTCACATGGTTGGTTCCATCCTGCCCATTGGGCATCATCTCTAAAAAGCCGGTGCTGTCCGGTGAAAAGTTGCTGGCCGTCGTCGCTGGTGACAGCAGGTCTGACAGGAAGTCATCATCATAGGTGCTGGAGGTAACTGTACTGGGAGAGGTCAGGGCGGTGCTGTCTGGTCGGAGGCCAGCTCCTTCCTGGTTCCCCAACAGCTGGTTCAGCTTAGCAAGCTTCTTTTTCTTGGCTTTGAGCTTCTTTAGGAGTTTGTATCTGAGAGTTTCTGTTTGGTTGAGACCTGGAGGAACATTTGAGGAGTAGCTGCCATGTTTCTTTGAGGAATAGACTTCAGCGACAGAAGGCATCATCCCAGGCATGGGTTGGTTTGAAGTGGGGGCCTCAGACCGTTTTGGGTAGCCGTTGGAGAGCAGAGGAGATGGCAGCTCGCTGTAGTTGGTGGAGCTCTTTAAACCGAATCCACAGTACATTTCTGCAGCTTTTGGGGGGAGACCCAGACTCTCCTCAGTAACGAGCTGTAGCGTAGGGAGTCCTGCCGAAATCCTTTGTCTCTTTATGGGATTTGGAGTAGAGTGAACTGGATGAGAGGGCTTTACTTCTGGGACTGGAGGGGGGATTTGGGTGGGAGTGGGTTTAGTTAAGTACTTGCGATAATGGTTTGCAGGGAGTTTGCTCAGCAGGAAGGACAATTGAGCGTTCCGATCTAGTAAACTTTTCTGGCTGGTGAACAGAGACGAGGAGTCAGTTGAAGACCCGGGTGATGCTTGTGGTGTAACCTCTACAGGCGTGTGACTGAATTCTTCGGGGAGATCAGAGGAGCTCTGCAGTGCTGCTGCTTTACCTCCCCGTCTCCTAACCCCTTTCTCCTGACTCGTGCCTTTTCCTCGTTGTCTTTTGGCTCCAGGAGCTAAAGGTGCGTTGGTGGATGAGCTGTCGACGGACTCCGTTTTGGGCGATTCCAGGGCTGCAGGAGGCTCAACAGCGTCTTTGAGACACACGTCTCCATCTGCTGCAGAGATGGAGCTGTCTGGTGAGGGGCCCGGCCCTTCAGTCTTGGTAGGAGGATCCGTGTATTTAGCTCGGTGGTTTTCATTCAAAAGCTTCACTTTGGAATCAGCTGGATCAACATTAACCAGAGTGAGTGTGATGATGTCATTGTGGCTGAGGCCCTCAAAGGTACTGAGAAGCGTGCTGTCACCGATCGACATATTAACATCAGCTGTAGCTGCACAGTCTGTCATGTTGCTGCCATCTTCTTCTGTGAGCGCACAGATTATGTCGGTGTCATCGTGAAGCACAGGAAAGGACTGATCTGGCGTCTGATCCGACGCTCCGTCCACCATCATGTAACTTAAACCTCCTTCCTTCTCAGGTGAAGAAGGTGGAGGGATTGCATCCTCCTCCATTTCCCAGAAAACGATGTGGATCTCATGAGCAGGGACCTGGAGCTTTTGGTGGATCTTAAACTCAGGGTGCTTTAAGTCATCATACTCGAGCCACGATCCTGGAAAATAAAACGCAACAGAGCACTAAATCAAGCAAAAATCAGAAAAAAGTAAGGAAATATGAGACCAAGTCAAATTAAGACAAACACCAGAACCATTTTAACTGGAAATCTGAGGTTAATGAACTCAACCAAAGAATTTGCGCAAAACACGTACCGTCGTCATTACGAACCCATGTGACAAAGTGCTTTAGCTGGTGGTCGTACTGGATGATGGTGGAGATGGAGTAGAGCTTCCTCTTGAGGGTGAAGGTGAAGAGACTGACGTCACAGTCAGGAAGCCCCTCCACAAAATGCAACACGAACACTGGAGACAAACTACGCAACAACACAGAGACAACATTAAGGTTTTCTGTTGGAACTCGGTGCACTGATTTATCTCAATATTTCCAGGTATGGCGGTTTTTCTTTTATTGATCATTTACAATAGTAAATTATATATAGTGCAATTCTAACTCTGACTGCTAGGTGGCAGCTGGTTTAACATAAAACATCCAGGCGGCCCACCTCGATAGAACTATGCAGGACAACATCTGCATGCTTGTACCTTTTCAGTGGCCTCGTGGTAGGAGTGTCCGCCCTAGGGCTGGGAGATCGGGGTTCAAATCCCACTTCACACTCAGCTTTAAGGGGTTGGATTGGTGGGACTAAACACCAAATAGTTCCTGAGCACACTGCTGCCAACGAGGATGGGTCATATGTGGAGATGTAATTTCACCAGTGTGTGATGATGACTACGGGACTTCACGTTACCTTTAGCTTTTATCCTTTCATTATAGCGTTTATTAGATTGCAATCTTTAGATGGCATGCTGTCATTTCCTGTCTTGTATGTAAATGTTAATGTACATTTGAGTGATTTAATGAAGATCGTTAATCAAATTAAATCACAATACTTGAAATAAATAAATAAAAAGCAATTTAATATCCATCCATTTTCTGAACCCGCTTGTCCATGTGGGGTCGCGGGGGGAGGGGGGCTGGTGCCTATCTCCAGCGGTCAACGGGCAATCAGGCGGGGTACACCCTGGACAGAGAGCCAGTCCATCGCAGGGCAACACAGAGACACACAGGACAAACAATCACACACACACACACACCTAAGGACAATTTAGACAGACCAATCAACCTAACAGTCATGTTTTTGGACTGTGGGAGGAAGCCGGAGTACCCGGAGAGAACCCACGCATGCACAGGGAGAACATGCAAACTCCATGCAGAAAGATCCCAGGTTGGGAAGCGAACCCAGGACCTTCTCGCTGCAAGGCAACAGCTCTAACCACTGCACAGCCCAGCAATTTAATATTTTTCTACAATTGTTCAGCCCAAGACCCCCCCCCCCCCCCCCCACACACACACACACACACACACACGCTATTGACTGTTTAACACATGAACGAATAATTCCTGATTCATTCAACACTTTTGTCTCAGTAAATGAGGATTATCTTCTGGTGTTTGTTCAACATAAAGTTTGATTCTTACCTCTCCAACAACATCGTCCTCCTCTGGTTCTTCATGCCACACATGTTACACGGGGAGAAGTGAGCTGCGTTTAGCGGACGCCAGTCTGGCACGATATTTGTGAAGGTGGGGAGAGTTTTTATAACCCTAGAAAATACATAAAACACAAGTTATGAGCACTTCAGACCGCTGTTCTCCTGCTGTTCAAAGGTAACATGGCTTGAAAACATTACAGCCTGCTATCAGGGTACGAAGTACAGAGGTAAGGGATCTACCGACCGCAGAAATAGGGGGGGGTGCACTGTGTATTTGTGCACAGCCCATTTGTGCAGCAGTGAGGTGAAGCCACTGGGGCGTGGGTGATGCGCTGAGTGGCGTGTGTGTGTGTGAGTCTGTGTTTGTGTGCGTGTGATTGCATATGTTTGTTAATGTTTTTAACCTGTTATGGGAATCTGGGGTCATTTTGTAAAGCACTTTGAATAACACTTTGTTTGAAAAGCGCTTTAGAAATAAAATTTGATTGATTGATTGATTGATGACAAATAAAAGGCAGAAAGTATCAGAGAATGAGTGGATAGTGTGTTAATTATATTTTTTGGGTGGTGCCACTTTGAGAATGTTACTGTGGCCGTGCAGAGGACGCAGCTGCTTGGAGCCCATCGACAACCGGCCCTCTCAGCCATCTCTGCTCAAAAGAAGCCTCGGTACATCGAGAGTCCATATAAATAGTGCTGCCACGGGTAGTCGACTTGTCACGATGACGTAGGCAAACAAAATAGTCGACTACAAATGTAATGGTAGGTGTTTATTCTATGAGCATTTCTTGATCTCGCCTGCTGCGGTTACTTTGGTGGCCGTTTTCTGCCTATCTGCTGAAGGCACATGCGCAGCAGTGGCCATCCAGATCAGCTTTCGAATCGGAATCTCCAGAAAAAGACGACATCGTGGTGAGTCGGCAACGTAGTCCTGGCGAAGAGTTGCTCTCTTCTTGTTAGCTGCTAACGGAGTTATTTGTTATCATAGGTGTAGCAACAACAGCAGTGATGGTGATTTTATTACCTTTAGAACACGTATGTGTGTCGCATATTTGCTCTAATGTTACAAATGCTAATGATTTCTTTTATCCTGCTATGTTACATTGCTCCTCTTCGTTTAACGTTTGTTACAAAGCCAGAAATGACTATTTTAGCTGGATACATTTGTGAGCACACGTCATTTTGGGGAACAATCTATTTCTGGTTTTAGGTGCCTACCTCCTGTACCACTGTAGCATTTGTAATAACAGGCTACAAAGTGAATTAAAAGTTGTTTAATAAGCACAACTGATCACACTTGATGAGTAGATTACAGCATCCCGAGGAAATAAGCTATACTTTTCTGTAGGACATGATTAGTCGACTACTACAATAGTTATTACTGGCAGCTCCCACATATAAATATTATAATATGGGGTGACACTTGATCTTTTTCAGGCTCCCCCTGAGTGTGTAAGTTAAGGGCTTCTAGGGGAGCTTGTCACCCTTTCAGGGGAGCCGGGCTCCCCTTAGCTCTCCCGTAATTTGAACCCTGTCCACTATCCAAATAAATGACTCTTCAGTGCAAATAGTTGTACCAACGAATCGAGGTTTTCATGTGAAAATCCTCTAAACTCTCACACACGCTAACACAATTTATGCCAAACAGTGTTCTTAAATTCATTCAATCATCAGCATTTCCCTCTCTCTTTTTTTTTGACAAAAGAGCTCAAATCAAAATCCTCCTTTACCTTTCTTTAGTGATCACTTTGCATCCACTGCACCTGAACTCCCACTGGAAGGTGGACTGGAAGAGTTGCTCCACCTGGGAGTCCAATGCAAGGAGGAGAGGCATGGCGAATACCGGAGTTTCCATTTTACCTGAAAGGCAGCAGCGCTGGACGTCAGAAAACAGGTCACCACGTCTGAAGAATAAAAGTCCCTTCCACTTCTGAATAATCTTCCAACATTGCTATTCCCCTCTGTGAACTCTAAATGCTCTCAGTTCCACACAAAAAGAACTCCAATAAGCAGAGGAAGCAAGTTTATACCCAACACTTTCTGAAGCTTTAAAGGATTGAGTTTAAATCTAGTGTTGGACACTAACACAGCGACTCACCGTGTCAAAAGCAGGTAAGACGCCAAGAAGACAAGAACACACTCACACACACACTAATGAGAAAAAAACACCCACGTAATTAAAAGCTTTTTAGTAGATCGAGGAGCTTAAATAAGTTGTGCAGAAAATGTGTGTGTTTCCATTTTCTACATAAAGAACCTGCTGAGTCAGGACAGACATTTTTATCATAGTAATCAGCGGGGCTGTGAGGTGCGACGGCTCAGATTTATGTTGTTTTCCACATGCAGCTGCTGAAGGAGCGTGGGACGGCCTCTAAAGTCAAACACCTGATGAAGGGATCAGCAGTGAATTCATGAGAGAAAGAGTGAAGTTTGGGGAGTAATCTAAATTAAATATCCAATAACTAAACTTCTACAAACTGTAGGGTCGCCATAGGCTCCAATGCAGTGGTCTGAAGAGATTTTAGTGGTATAATCTGCCCCGCCTCACAGAAACTAGAGGAATTTAAAGCAAGAGGCCTTCGCAGCGCTTTCGCTGCTCGGGCCTAATTAAGACTGTTTTGTGGTTAACTAAATGCAGTGATGCCATATTTAGCGACCTTTTACAGCCCTCTTGTGACTCTTTTTCAAAAAAGAAACAAATCCAGTGACTTTTCCTCATCTCATTGGGGACTTGGAGATTTTTACCAAGTGCAAATCTCGCCATCATCGCCCCGACTGAAGGTGGGTTGGGTCAGCCAGCGGCGGCATCATCGGGAGAGGAGCTCACGGTGGAACCGAGGAATCACGCCTCGTGCCAGTTTATACTCTCATCCTTTTTTGTTCTGTTTAGTTTGGTGATGTAGATTTTATCCAGAAGTGGTGAAAAATATTCACTTGACCAAACAAATCATTTGAGGGTGAAAAAAACAACAACCTGCAAGTCATTAATTTATTTAGGATGTTTTTTTGGTTTTTTTTTTTACCACTTTTTCTCTCCCATGAAGTTCTCCTCTCCTACAGCATTCACTACAATTGCACATTATGTAAAAGAGATGATGCCATTTAGTGACTTTTGAGACAGCCAATAGCTACTTTATTTTCTGGGCTGAGAATTTTAGGAAACAGGATATATGTGAGGATAAAAGCAGAAGTTTCAAAGACTTCAGGTTAAAAGTCGACTCTGCCGCTAAACGGGGGCAAGCTGGGGATCTCAAACCTGAACGCACCCAGTTTGCATTGCAGCTTGGGCTGCAGCAGCTTGAACACAGACATCCTCAGACTCAGCAAGTCATGGTTGGCTTTTTGCAGCGTGGGCCTTGGTGCCCGCACAACACCATCTGGTCAGAAACAACACAAGGATGGGAAAAATGAGTCAGACCAACACATTTTCTACTTACCTCCGGTGGGGTGTCAGTTTTACACACTCCCATGTTTGCGAACATCTCAGTACAAAAAGACCATGCGACCATTTTGCAAAGGAACATCTCCGTGTTTTCCAATAACAGAGCACAAAGCTAAAACTCACCACTGCCAGTCTGTTGGTGCAGCCGGACGGCAGCGCAGATCTCTTCGTATCTACTAATCAGCTGCCACACAGACGAGCAACGAGGCTGTTCTTCTGGTTTACATTTCCTCAAGTTTTTACAATTCACCAAAGCAGCAAGCAGCGAGTCCAGCCAACACAGGTTCTTACTGTTTCTCCAAAGCAGCCGCGTCGGGACAGACACCAGCTTCTCTGGCCGGTCCAGCGAGGTGCAGGGGAAATCTGTATCCTCTGAAATGATGGATTTGGCTTCTGCACTTGAAGAAAAGTCTTCTACCAGTTCCTCTTCTGCTGTTGTCTCTTTGTTAGTGGTAGAGTTCTCCGGACTGTAACCCAGTCTGCTGTAACCATTCAGAACAGGAACATTTTGGTGCTTAAAGTCCGTTTCTGAGGCACAAAGATGGAGAGAGGGTGCAGAATCGGTTCCATTACTGTTCAAAACGTCTGAAGAGCATTGAGGAGAGAACACGGATGTAGCAGGTTCATCTGGAACGGCAGCACAGCCTGGAAACACGCCTTTATCTTGTAACCCCACTGTCTCTGCATCCCAGAAGTCTCTGTGGAATCCATTAACCTTTCCATCCTCAGTCTTGTGTGTTGAATTTACGCCATTTGTGACCGGACTCACAGAACCCGGCTCTAGCGGCATAACAGGTGGGTCCGTGTCCCTCCGCGCCCAAAGATCACCCCCTTCGGTTGACCGTAGGCATTTGAGAGGAGATCTGATCACCTCTTCCTTTTCAAGTTCTGAGTCAAGTTTTCTTTTGTTCCCGACACCGGGAACCACCGGAACCAAACTGGCCAAGACATCCTCCAAGGGTCGAGTCACCAGAGGGAAAAGGCACTGCACGATGAGCGGATGCAAACGGGTTAACAGCAGCAAACAGAATGTGAAACCCTCTGATGCCAGCGGTGCTGGGACTTACCTGTGGGTTTGTGCAGAGGGTGATGGACTCCTGCAGGTTGATGCGGTAGGAGTGCAGAGCGTAAATGAGGCCCTTGGACGTGCACCAGGGACAGGACTCCAGCGAAGCAGCTCTCTCCTGAACCTAAGAAACGATGTCACGAGTAAACAAATAGAACAACACGTTTGAAAAATGACAGAAAAATGTATCGGTATCATTATGTTTCAATCCAAAATTTACTTAATTTAGCAACTCTTAGTATTCTTGTAAGAGCACTTCAATTTATTTCAAATCATAGCTTAACACTTAAAGGTTTATCAAACATAAAGATAAAAATTAGGTAAGATTTGTTTTGATCCGACATCGAGTGTCGGTGATACAGAAGCAGGAAGTAAGGAAGTTTAGGTTTAAGGACAATAGTCACTCTCCACATCATTTAAGCAAACCAGAAATACTTTCGCCTTTTACAGATTTCCTTTTGTGTTGATCTTTTCGATATTTTAATTTGGATTGGTACTGTTCAGTCACAGTGAGAGTTTTTCAAATACAATTCAGCTTTGCGCAAGTGACGATTGCGAGAGGAAAACAAGATCTCCACTGACTTTTCCCAAATACCCCGCCAGTGGTGAGGCCAAAGCCTCCAAACCAGTGTCTTCACCAGTCATGGACAAACAGCAGCTGCTCTCCGGATCCACGGCTCTCTGGTGGCATCCAAAAAACAATACCATGTCACTGCAGCCTGCTCATCTGCAGAGGGGCTGAGGGGGAAAATATACACCAGCATGAACGTTAAACATGTCACATACGTGGGAAAGAAACAAACCCTGAAGTTTAGGTTTGAATCAAAATAAATCATATTAAATATTAAAGTTCTTGGGTAATTTTGATATTTCTATATTTTGGTGCAAAACTACATTTTTTGTTACAATTACAATATAATGGTACAGTGATCCCTCGTTTATCGTGGTAGATGCGTTCCAGACCTGGCCGCGATAGGTGAAAATCCGCGAAGTGGGGACACAATATTTACAGTACAGTACTATATTGTATGATCACATTCTCTTTTTGTGGGTAAAACTCAAGAAAAAAATTTTTTACTTGGTTTTTTTATAGTTTTATTACAAAAAGTGCATTTTATGATGAAATTGATGAAAAAACAGGAATTTCTTGATATTTCGCATAGAAAAATACCGCGAATCGGCGAATTTCCCTAGAATAAGGCTCCAAAGAAAAAATCCGCGAAGTCGTGAATCCGCGATAAACGAACCGCGAAGTAGCGAGGGATCACTGTAAAATAAAACCAAACTGTTCCTACATCTACCTACGAAAAAGGATTAGGGCCACTGAAAAGAAAAAATTTTGACTTTAATCTCAGAATTATGACTTCTTGACTTCAGAGGTCGGCAGATATTGGTTTTTCTATTGCTGATACCGATATGTAGGAGACAAGGTCAGTCTATGGCAGGGACTGAAGCAAAAAAATTCTGACTGAAAATTATTAGGGGGGGGGGGGGGGGGGCTCACGTTGTTTACACGCAGCCACTATTCGGGTTTTGATTGGTTTTAAGGTCAGTATTCTTGTTTCTGAAATATTTGGAATAACCCATTCACATATACAGTGTTTAAAAGTGTGGGTGTTGAGATTTCTCTGAGGTAAAAAAGACGATAAGTATTAAAGTACTCTAGGGGGGCGGGGGCACACCCCCGCGAAAAAAAAATGATTGGACACTTTATATTTAAGCGCATCAGTCTGGTGCATTTTTGGGGGGAAAAGTAGAGTTACATGCTGGTAGGTATGTATGATAAAGTATCTATACATGTTCATCATAACAATGTTTTCCTGTCCTTTCTTAATCCATCATGAACACAGACTACAGTGAAATCCACTGATGCATCCATACTGCTCAGTACCAGATGCACTAGTTACCAAAAGAACCAATCAGCTGGCAGAGCTCCATGTTGAATGTGCGAGCTGCAGAACTTGCAAAACTACGTGACTCAATTTAAGGAACAAAGTAGAATCCAGCTGCTGTTATTTATTTGTTGTTGGTGTTTATAGAAACTAAATATATCTGCAGGGCTTTAGGCCCAGGTCAAGGATGTGTCTGACTTTAAATCGGCTTCACTAGGGCCAAATATCTGCCGACGTAAAAAAAACTGTAAATATCAGCCCGATATATTGGTCTGCCCCTACTTGACTTCTGAGATTAAAGCGATGATGTGTACTTTCCCTGGCAAAAGGGGGCAGTATATACCTAAATCATTGCAAGCAAGCAGTATTTTTGTGTTCAGGTTAGGGCTGAATGATTGCATATGCAATTAAATTGCGATGTGACAAAAGGAGATTTTCTAATAGCAAAAACTGCGATTTGACTGGCAGCGAGTCGTTAGCACAATGCTAATGTACATGGAAGAACCCATAGGGATGCTAATGCTAATATCGCCGATTACATTCTTACAAATTACAAATTAGGAACGTGTCAAATGGAGTCTAATAAAATATAAAAACTGCCATCAATCAAATATGCACAGACAGGTATTTTAGTAAAGCTAGAAAACCATAAGACTTTAAATCCACTGAGTTTTGGCTAGCAGCTATGAACGTAACTGAACTAAGGAAGCTCTGCATGGACAAGACGTCAAAAACTCTAAACACAAAAGACTTCAATAAACTGAACACACTTCTTTCCTGTTAATAAATTTTCACAGCTGATGCTAATACCCATGCTCCTTCAAGGGATGTGCTACTGGCTGCAAAGGATCGCACCTCCAAATACAAAATTTTGTCTTTACTTGTGAGTGTAAAAACTAGTTGATATGATATGTAGATATATAATCTTGTTTATATTCAGTACAAGTTACATAGGTATTTTTTTGCTTCCATTAGTTAAAAAATATGAGAAAAGCCCCTTGAGAAAATTGTAATATTGAAGAAAAAAACATTGCAATTAGATTATTTTCCAAAATCGTTCAGCCCTAGTTCAAGTAAATCCTTATCAATGGATGGCCATTTGGGTAAAATTCAGAAAAATGACAACACATCAGACTCCCTTTCATCACTGGCAACAAGTGAAGAGGTAAATGTGTAAAACAACAATGTTTTTGAATGATGAAATTACAATTACAAATCAGTGAATGCATTTTGTCCTCACAGGCTCCCGTAGAAGGAAGCATTGCTTCTTAAGCCGGGTGTACACTGTGCTACCTTTTCACTTTTTTCAGACGATTTTGTGGATCGATTTACTGGTCGATCTACGTTCCCACCCTCACCTATGGTCATGAGCTTTGGGTAGTGACCGAAAGAACGAGATTGCGGGTACAAGCGGCCGAAATGAGTTTTCTCCGAAGAGTGGCTGGGCTCTCCCTTAGAGATAGGGTGAGAAGCTTGGTCATTTGGGAGGGGCTCGGAGTAGACCCACTGCTCCTCCACATCGAGAGGAGCCAGTTGAGGTGGCTCGAGCATCTGGTCAGGATGCCTCCTGGATGCCTCCCTGGTGAGGTTTTCCGGGCACGTCCAACAGGGAGGAGACCTAAAGGTAGACCCAGGACACGGTGGAGGGACTATGTCTCTCACCTGGCCAGGGAACACCTTGGAATTCCCCCGGAGGAGCTGGTCCAAGTGGCTGGGGAGAGGGAAGTCTGGTCCTCTCGCCTTAGGCTACTGCCCTCGCAACCCGACTCCGGATAAGCGGATGAAAATGGATGGATGAGACGATTTTCCCCTCGTGTGAGAATCTGAGACTGGAGCGAGTTTTGCACTGAGCATCGTGCAGTATACAGTCCGGCGTGTTGCTACCAGACGTACAGCGTGAGCAGTCAGGTCGCATCCGAGAACAGGGTCGTACAATGTGAGCACATGACTTGTGAGATTTGCTCTGTGAGGAAGTCATACAGTTTGAGCTGAAGCTGAGTGCAAAAGTCGCACAGTGTCCACCCAACTTAATATAGCGTCACTCTGAGACTTTAGACCTGCTTTCATGCATTTTAGACCTGATTTTTATGGTTATAAATTATGAAGCCACCAATATTTTTCAACAACTGGGCAATAGTTAATTAATTTTCAACAACATTTCTTTGGATATTAATGGGTAATAGCTACACATTGTCTCTTTAAAGTAAGACATTTTTGTTTCATTTTCAGTGGCCCTAATCCTATTCCATATATCTGGTTCTCTATTTTGTCGTACAGTACAGCACCTGATGAAGGCAAGAGTAAGAGTCTGTGAAGCTTAAGGTAGTAACACACATTTATGCATTTTAATTAGACTTTCTGTAACGCAGTGTGATTCATTTCTACAAATATGACCAATATATGTCCTTTCTGTTTCTGTACATCACAAAAGATTATGCACCCATAATTTAGTAGAACATACTTATGATTTACAACAGCTTACTCTTTATTTTACAGTTAACACTGAAAAGACTGCACATACATTGCAGTTAATATTACTGACACAATGGAAATCAAACGGCATTATTTATAAAATAAATTACTTATTTTAATTAAAACTACCTTAAATGTTATGTGTATGCAGGTGCTGATGTTGGTAATCCATCCCAGCTACATTTTAGCCACTTGAGTTGACTCCACACTGTCACATAGCATATCAATTGTTACATAGTATTCTAAATAGGTCATTTTTGACATAACACAATAATTATTGGTTTAACGGCGTAATTTACAAGAATAATTATAACAAATGAAGATATTACAGCAACAACATTAACCTAAACATATTTACAGTAACTATTGCATGAACTCCCTACTAGCGGTATGCTAAAATGCTAGCTAAAGGTCAGAAAAAATTAATTTGCGTTTATTTTTAACTTAAGTAAATTAATACATACCAAAACCCGCGTTGAATTCGATTTAATATTACGATGTAGAGGAGAGAAAGCCATCCACGTAGAATCAAAGACTTAACACTTGCCGGTGCGTAAGATCCATGTGCAACTTATGTCAGCTCGTTTAAGAAACGTTCAACTTCCGGCCGCCGGTGGTGCGTCGGTTTTGTCTTCCCCGTATGAGCGAAAACGTTCCCACAGGCCCCCACGCGGTGGGTTGGTGAACTGCAGGTACGTTATTGTTCACATTACGGCAGCCTCAGCACATAAAACCAGCGCTAACCGGTTTCATGTGTTTAAAACAGCTTAGTCACATTTGGTCACGCTGTTAATTACTACCATGATTTATTAAAAATAAAAGTCTGTATATTTGCGGACATTTTCATGTAGAAACACATTGTTTTGTTTGTAATTGTACATGTTAGTAGCAAAATATTGTATTTATGTAAAAATTATAAGTAGTCTTTGTGTAATTTGTTTTGCAAAGTGCATCAAATAAATTTAATTATTGTTGTATCCGCAGAAGAAACAAATAGGAGTAAAAATCTGTCAACTTGTCATGTTTACCGTAAAAGTGGCATCAACACAGTTGAGCAAATTACAAAAAGTTGAATTGTTCTGCAGCTTTTACGTTTATGAAACAACAAATAAAGGAAATAGAAAAATATACAATAGCAACATTAAGCAGATTAGATAAAATTCGTATTTAATCTAATATATAATCATGTAGGCATGTTATGGGCTTTGGAAATAAGAATGACTATTAAATATGCATTCAGTTACTTTATGTAGATTAAAGGCTTGTCTGATGAAGGTTGGGGGTGGGATGAAGTCCACATATGTTTCTTCTACCATTGTACCCCTCCCTCCCACTCCTCCACACACACAAATGCAAACACACTACAGACGTGTAGATTCGCACCATTCACACACACACCTCCCTCAACCCAATCCCGCCTCTTGCGTGTGCCCTCCTCCCTTCAAGCCCCTCCTGTATCTGCTACTCTCCTGTCCTCTATTTTCCTCTTGATGACAAAATGAATTTGCATATTTTTCCCAGGGAGCGCTCATTAGAATGCATAAACATGAGCCGGCTATAGCTTTCTGCCATGGCATCTCCTGATGCAAAATGAGGTGCAGACAGGCAGCATCACAGGCAGACATGTGGCCTGAGTCTGGGTTGTGATTGGCATGTGGAATCAGTTCATCCTTCTCATTCCTAATTCAAGGAAGGGAATCAACAGTGCCGGCCATTTTTATTTGTTTGTACATTAGCTGTTAGGAAGCAGAGTGGATTTACTCACAACAGTAAGCATGTCTAGAATTGATTATAATTTGCGTTTCAGGGTGAAATTGCGTTTTTCTTTACTTTAACACCCTTTAAATGGCACAGACAGGCCTTTAAATATGAACTTTCATTTTCAAAGTTACAAGAAAGACCAGATTTCACACATATATTTAAAAAGTATGCCCTCTGAACTCTATGTATCTGTTCATCTAAATCTGCATAATAGTGGTGCTAAAACAATGTTAAGAAGTGAGGTAGATCAGCTTGTATTGATAGTGATCGGGTTACAGAGGTCAAAGCATTATGCAACAAATCTTATATTTAATTTGGACAAACAAATGACAAATTTCAGTTCGATTCAGCTTCTGTCTATGTTACAAATAAGAACACGGGCACATATTTAGTAAACAAATTCTTAAACTGCCTTGCCAAAAGTAAGTTTGGATATTTCATCTAATTCCTTAAAGATTCATAATATGTTTGGTGCACAAGTAATCTTAATGTTTAGCATCTGCTGATGAGAAAAGCAAAGACAGAAAATGGGACCTTTCATTACTTCTTGACTATGTTAATAAGCTAAATCATTAAACTGTGTAACAGAAACACAAGAATTTGTAGTTTTACTGGGTTTAGAGCAATCATAAGATATGAAAACGACAAATCTCCTGGGACATACATCGTATGTGTGTTAAACAGCTTACCTGGCAAATTTAAACTGGCTCTATAGTACACATCTATTCCAGCTTACTGCTTTATGACTAAATAAGTATTCCTAAATCTGCCTACATACCTGCTGTGAATATATAATCAGGCCTCGTGGAAAGTATATAATTAATCCAAGGCATGACAAATATTAAACTGTCATCATTCAACCCAAAACATTAGTAGTTGCAATCCATATTACCATAATATCTTTTAAATGAAGCTCTTAGATCTTTAATAGTCACGAAGGTTATCTGTGATCTTCATATTACAATGATGCTTTAAATGTAAATAACAGGACATGAGATCAATATGTGTCACAATATCAAAATACTAAATATCTTCCAGACCTTTCTTTTTTGTCCTAATTAAAACTATTAACCACTTTATTAAAGAGCTATGCTTTAGTACTGGCCTTAACAGGAAATAGCACATTATTATCTGGCAATCAGATATCTTAAAAAGCTTTCTGAGTCTGATAAATCTCATACTGTCGCCCAGAAAAAACAGTTACAATCAGAAAAATACTTACACATAGGCATTACTGCTTTTAATTGGCCACGTTTAGTTTACATTTAAAATGCAAAGGTGTAGGTAAAACTAACAAAAGTACATAAAATATATGCAGTAAAGTTTTAATGTATTTTTATCTAAAGGAACAAAAAAGTGCTGTTTTGCAATGATAGTGTGTTTAATTTCTGTCTATAATAAGCCCTCACTGAAAATCAGACGTACTCAAAACAATGGAAAAAGTTGCGGTTTCGTTTTAAGAGGTGAATTTCCTTAAATTTTGCATTTCTAGTGCCCAACTAACCCTCTGGAAGAGAGCAACCGAGTCTTTTGTCCTTTGCATATGATTTCGCTAAGTTCTCCAAACGCATTTTAAACGCCGTGATTGCAAATGAGCTCGCGTTTACGAGGGAGACCATAGAGTGGAGTCGGCAATTGGAAACGGAACAAGCCCTCCATCACGGTGGAACAACATCTAACAGCCTCTTCCGCTCACTGGATACAAGTGCTCCACGTTGTCTCATTCATTTAGCTTGCCTACTACTGTACACTGTGCTCAACGTAGTGAATTCAATACTATGGCAAACACACTACACTACTACCAGCTCCAGCACGCTCTGACAGAAATATTTTTGTATCCACGCGCCTCGGAAAACTTCGATGACGTTTCACAAAAGACAGCCAATAGGAGCTCGTCTTCTATTAGGACAATGAAAAGCCCCAAACCAATCAGAGGAGCGGCAGACCGGGCGCTAGCCAATGGCGTGCGAGACCCGCTGAGAGTAATGTTGAGAGAGCTAAAGACTGAAGACACTGCGTATCGCCTGTGCTCTCTCATACACAGCCATTGCAGTGCATTGAGATCCAGCTCAGTCTATTGGTAAGTATCATACACACGAACATTTTAAGTGTTTCTAATAATGAAAATCACGATAACAATCTTAAATATCCAGCTCGTGTGTTTGCCATGATCAAATATGAAACAATATAATGCTAGTTAACGATTTTATTTTCGTGGATTGTTTAAAAATAACAGTAAAAATAGCCGGTGTGGAGGTAACATCACATTACTCTGCCTGAGACGCTCAGTAAAAAAGGACGAAATAAAAACGAGCCCTGATTAAATTCGACGGAAATGGCGTATTTCCTTAAATAGGAAAAATTCTGTATATTACGCCCGTGTTGTTTTGACGAAACAGAGTTGAAACAATTAGTAGTTATCGCGTAAAAATTCACGAATGTCTAGCGAACAAACACGGTTAAGCGACAATGGTAGAAGACTCACCGTTAGCTAGCCATTGCAGTGCATTGCGAAGCTGAACGCCTGTCATGTTTGGGAAGAGCGAGAGTCCTAATCCGAGCGCTGAAAAATCACAAAAACACGGGAAAAAGAAAGACCGCTTCAAAATATACAAGCATGATTATTTTCTCGCCAAAATTCGCCCGACAAGACAGTAAAAAAATTAGCTCACGATCTGCGCTTTACTGTAATGGCTGACTGTATTCGCATAGGAAACTAGGCAGCGAGGCGAATGGGAAGCCTACGGGAGAGGCGCAGTTCAGTTCAACTTTTTCTAGCTTGGTTTTCTCGAGAAACAAACCCACAACTATGGGATGTAACGACGGCAAAATAAAATTCAATCTTTCGTGGTTCGATAGGGACCGAAACGGGATTTTTCCGACGCGTTTAAGGGGTTTAAATCGGGGTTTGAATTGGAGTAGTCGCCGCGGTCGCTCTGCCCTCTATTGCATGCAGAGCGCTGACACAAAGAGAAGGAGCCATATTCTCCATGTTAGTGGATGAAGACGAGCGGCCATTAGGAGCTCATAGAAACCAAGTCAGTAGCACAGCCCGCTCATAGACACAGTACAGACCCAATGCATTACTATACAAGGCGGCCAGTGCAATAGGAATCAATCGGGCAAATATTTTGTCAAGATCGCCGCCTTTCTGGACATGTTTGTCGCGTCGCTAAGCTAACTGGGAGGCGGGAGGAGACATTTGAGGGGGACTTTCTTTCATGAAGAAGGCATTCTCACAAAATGGAAGAAGAAATATTGCCGTCGTTGTTGACCTCCTTTTCCTCAACGAGAAGGCTATGCGCCATTACTACTCCGCTCGACGCAGCTATACTTGGGAGTTAGATAGCGTTTAATGGGGCGAATATGAAGAAATTTTTTAATTTTTTACAACATTTGTAAGAATTTTTACAGCAAGAAGACAAAGAGACACAAGAGGGAGTAGTTTATTCACGTTACGTTGCAGTTTTAAGCGCAATTTTTCAAGAAATGCGCTTTTAAAAAATAAATTCTTTTTTTTGTCAAAGTTTCTTTTTTCAACAAAAACACACACGATATTTGATTTCGCAACAAATTATCAAAACATACTTTTTATTAATTTATTTTAACATTTACACACAAAAACAATGTTTAAAGTGAAGTGATATTATGTCAGGTTGGTCACATTTAAGGGAACTTTGTGTGGGGAAACTTTTCACACAGACTGGAAAGTCTGCAATAAAAATGTAATTTCAAGGGTTTTGTGTTTGATTTGATGGGGTTAGGCAGTTTTAAGCCACCATAATGAGAGCAGCATGTGGACCATTGAGTTTTATGTAAAGGCCACAGCACATATTGCATCAATAAATAAAAGTCATTTTCATGGTGTCAGCTCCTGTCTTTGTTTGAAGGTTGTTGTTGTTTTTTTTAACTTCAGTGGGCTGCCTTTTACTTGGTTTGACAGCAGAGGAGGGCGTGTGGCTACAATAGTGCCACTATTAGTAGGAGTTCATGGAAGGAAGTGACATAAGAAGCTGTTGACAACAGTAAATAGTGGCACACTATTTCTAATTATGACAAAAAAGAGTGGACTCGAGCTATTAATAGTGAACACGCTCACTTTATTAGGTTTAATTCAAACTTTTCTAAACATTTTTAACAGATATTGACGCCAAGATGGGGAAGGACCCGACAAAGCCAAGGGGGAAAATGTCCTCCTATGCGTATTTTGTCCAGACCTGCCGGGAGGAGCACAAGAAGAAACACCCTGATGCTTCTGTGAACTTTGCTGAGTTCTCCAAGAAGTGCTCTGAGCGATGGAAGGTAGTGAATGATGCTTGGGTACAAAGAAGTTTGATGGTTTATCATCTAGTTAACCCCTGTCCCTTCCTTTTTTTAAGACGATGTCCGCCAAGGAAAAGGGCAAGTTTGAGGATCTGGCTAGGCAGGACAAGGCGCGTTACGAGAGGGAGATGATGAGCTACGTTCCAGCACGGGGAGGCAAGAAGAAAAAGTTCAAGGACCCCAATGCCCCCAAGAGACCCCCGTGAGTACCCCGACTGAAGTTCATAATCTTTGTTCAGATAAGTTAGAGTTAAAACACTTTCTTTTTCTTCTTCCAGATCCGCTTTCTTCATCTTCTGCTCAGAGTTCCGCCCCAAGGTGAAAGGCGAGAGCCCTGGTCTGTCCATCGGAGACGTTGCCAAGAAGCTGGGCGAGATGTGGAACAGCACCGCCGCGCCCGACAAGCTGCCCTACGAGAAGAAGGCGTCTATACTCAAGGAGAAGTATGAGAAGGTAAAGAAACTTACTGTCTCGATACTTTTTTTTTAATGAAAAGAAGCGCCTGAGCGAGAGTTCCAACATCTCGCCGTCTCTCCATCCCGCAGGCCGTCGCAGCTTACCGCAATAAGGGCAAACCCGGTGCCGGCGCGCCGGCGAAGGCCCCCGCCCCTGAGAAAAAGGATGACGACGACGACGATGACGAAGAAGATGAAGAAGAAGAGGAAGACGATGAAGATGATGATGATGAGTAGTTGGCGAGTGATGTAGTGGTTATTTTTCTTGTTTATAAAGCATTTAACCCCCTTGTACACACTTCACTTACTGAAAGAAAATACGTTAGTATCCAAGGGGTAAAAAAAAACAAAACAAACAAAAAACAAAAAAAAAACGCCAACATAAAGGCTGTGTATATCGGTTGTTTTTATGCTGTACAGTTTCTTTTTTTTTTTTTGTTTCTTTTCCCTTTTTTGTATAGTTAACACTACACAAGTATTGTGTCTGTATCTTTCTGCCAGTCTTATTTTTCTCCCCCGGTGGTAGTTTTAGACCACTGTCCAGCCTGGTACAGTGTAAAGGGGTGGGCTTACAGTAATTCCCTTAGCTAGCAGTGCGCGGCACATAAAAAAAAGTCATGAATTAGACCAGAGTGTATCTTTTTTTCTTTGCCTGTGTGTTTTTTTTTTTCCAATGACCTGTAATCAGAATTGACGTATCACAGTTTTACTGATCTTGATGTACCACTGTAATCGCTAAAGAAAAGTGAAAAAAAACACGTCTTGATTATTGTTGGAATTTAAATAGCTTCTGACGTCAATAAACATTTTTTTTAAATAAAATGAGCTTTGTGTTGTTGGGAAAACCCTGTGTTGCCTTTTTTCTTTCATGTTTTAAAGCTTAAAGCGGGATTAAGAGGTGGTTGTGAGGCTGAAAATGCTCAATCATAATGGACATAAACACCCATAACAAATTAATTTCTATCCTTTTAGGAGATGTATTGACTTTACTGATCAGTGAAATTACACTGAGTTGACATGAAGCCTGGAGATAATTTAAAGAGCATCCATCTCAGCCGTTCCTGTGACGCGTGACTCATCACAACTGTCTGCAGTCGGGTGTATGTCCCCCCTTTGTTGTAGCATGCCAACATGCATCGCTGACGTCCTGTTTTATTTAGATGCAGCTGCTTTTGCACTCTAGGTCCCATCCAGGGTAAAAAAAAAAAGCCATTTATATAAGGAGGATTATGTGCTTTGAAATCCCAGTGACATAAGAATATGACAGGCCCAAGCACGTAGAGTCACTACTCAATCCATAATCAGAGAGAGGAGGTTTCCAACTTTCATACTGACAAATGGTGGACTGTAAATGACAAATATGTGTCCCGATGCATGTCTCCAGTCTGCTCTCAGATCAGCCCACAGCCTGAGCTTTGATATCATGTAGGGTAGAGGACAGACACACAGGGGTAGCAGCTGACCTCTGAACAGATTTGATAAAGCCCTACGTGACCCTGAAGATGGCACAATCTCACACTTTTAGCACAAATGAGCCCAGTCAAGGATAAAGCGGTGTCTGTTGTTCTCCTTTTTGCAGACTGTTTTGAGTGGCAGGCTGAGCTGAAACAGTTGCAGAACCTTCTGGCTGCTTTCAGCTGCAGATCAGCTGCTGTGCGGTCCTTTTTCAGGTCACAAGTGCACACACACACCGAGGGAAAGGCGTAGCTGCACAGCGCCACTGTTGGGCCTTTTTAATGCTATGTTAACTGTGCACGCCGAGTGCGATTAGTGGTCTTATTGCGACATCTAGTGGTCAATTGCTGCATCTGCAAGATGATATATTTACCTGACAGCAAATAAGAGTCAGACTATTTCTAAGTGATAAAGGTGTGTATTTTTATCCTTAAATGTCTGATTATAGTTCAAGATAAAGTGTGCTTTATGTCGACTTTAGGTTTATGTGATTTTTATTCATTACACATGAGCTGTGTTTCAAAAAGCAGGAAGTTTGTTCATTTTGATTTTAAAAAGCAAGTAAGGATTTATTGTAAATGGTAAATGGCCTGTATTTGATAAAGCATCTTCTAGAGTCCTGGAACCCCCCAATGCGCTTTACAACACAATCAGTCATTCACCCATTCACACACACATTCACACACTGGTGGGGATGAGCTACGATGTAGCCACAGCTGCCCTGGGGCGCACTGACAGAGGCGAGGCTGCCGAGCACTGGCGCCACCGGTCCCTCCGACCACCACCAGCAGGCAACGTGGGTTAAGTGTCTTGCCCAAGGACACAACGACAGCGACAGACTGAGCGGGGCTCGAACCTGCAACCTTCTTCATGCGGGCGAGCACTTAACTCCTGTGCACTTAACTCCTGTGCCACCGTCGCCAAAAAGAAGATGTCACATGGGATTTTAATTCTGTGTTTCCTTTTTTACAGACTTTTTCTCCTTAAAACAAATATGAAAATCATTATGTATCAGAAAGGATGGACTGTGTGCACCTGTACAACATCATGGGCACAAGTTTAGGAGGGCGTTGATGCAAACAACTGCAAGAAATGTTCCAAAAGACACATGTGTGAGAGATCAATGGAACATGCACAGAAACAGATTTGAAAAGGTATATTCTCTAACTTGTGGCTGAAAATGTTACACACCACTTTATTTCACATGAACGTGAGTTTTTCTTTTCCAAGTACATATTTATCTATAAAAGTTCAGATGTGTTGATCACATTCTACTACACACAAGCTCACAACAAATCTTCAAGCCCACATAAAGTTGTACAGATGCAAATAACAGATTATCAAGTTGTTCAATTTTCAAACCTCTTGATCTTCATAATAACTCAAATGTAAAAAAAAACATAAACAATTTAAACGGCACATATTATGACTTTTTCTTACGTATTAGTTCTGTGGTCGATTCAAAACATGTTCTTCGCACAAAATCCTTCTCAAATAAAGCTGTTTCAGCAGTTTTAGTCTTGACAGTTTCAGTACCTTCCAGGATGAGCCATTTTAGGATATCTGTCACTTTAAGAAAACAAGCTGGAGTAAGACAACAAACTGGAGTCCCCATTTGTGATGTCACAAACGGTGACTATTATAAACTGCTTGTTTTAGGCACATAATTCCAAAACCAAACACTGCCAGAAAATGGATGGACAGATTTAATCCATATTTGGCGTGTTTATGGAGACAGTAGAGACCCACTTGGCAGCACAGAAAGGTACAAAATGTAACTTTAGCATAATATGATCCCTTTGCACTGTGACTATTCCTTTTTCCTGAATCCACTTGAAAACAAAAATGTTTAAAAAAAATCAGTGCAGAGTAAATCTTTCTGAGAAACAAAGTTTATGATCGCATGGTGCCCAACAGTAAAATTAAAGTTTATGAGAAAAAAAAGGGCTTATAGATAGTTCACAAAATAAAAGAGCTTATTTATAACCTGCCTCTAATTATGAGCCTTGCTAGCTGTAGTTGTGACAGATCAATTCAGGTGAATGAACACCGGTAGAGACCAGGGGTTGTTCTGGGGGAGGTCTAGGTTGGGTCAATGCCACCTCAACCTGTGGCCCCCTTGCTGAAAGCAGGGCCTAAGCATTAATAAGTACTGATTTCTTTGTGTTAATTTAGCTTAATGCAAGCTGTGGATAACTTTATCTGATGTTGAAAGATGCTGAGACAAATACTTTCATGTTGGCACTGAGACATTAACACACACACACACACACACACACACACACACACACACACACACACACACACACACACACACACACACACACACACACACACACACACACACACACACACACATACACATACACACACACACACACATATATATATATATATATATTTGCAAAATTGTTATATATTTAAAACTACTGAAAAACTATTAAAAAAACAACTTTAAAGAGCAAGTCACTCCAAATCAAGATTTTTTTGCTGATAAACTATATAAATGAGTGTCTGATTGTGCTGTAAACAAATGTGGTCAATAATTCGGCGCTTTAGTTCATCTTAGTTAAAATTTAAATATTCTGCCTAAAACTGTCAGCGATGCACCGTCGTCAGGTAATAACTCAGCACTGCATTTGAATTTAAATCTGCCATCTCTATTGGCTAAGAGGTACACTATGATGTTAGATGGTACATTATGATGTCACAATGTTTTGAGTGTGTGTATTTGTTAGCGGCTCCGCCCTCTCGGTCTGCCAGGCAACAGCATGTGTTGCATTTTTCAAACATGAAGTGGGAGTGGAGTTAGACTCTGGTAGGGGTTGCTCTTTAAAGAGCAAGTCAACCCCTACCAGAGTCTAACTCCACTCCCACTTCATGTTTGAAAAATGCAACACATGCTGTTGCCTGGCAGACCGAGAGGGCGGAGCCGCTAACAAATACACACACACTCAGGCTCACGACAGCATTGTGACATCATAATGTACCAGTTTACATCATAGCATACTTCTTAGCCAATAGCGATGGCAGATTTAAATTAAAATACAGTGCAGAGTTTTTACCTGACAACGGCACAACACTGCCAGTTTTAGGCAGAATATTTAAATTTTAACTAAGATGCACTGAAGTGCCAAATTATTGACGACACGTGTCTGCAGCACGATTAGACACTCATTTATTTAGTTTATCAGCAAAAAAAGTTTATTTGGGGGTGACTTGCTCTTTAACTAAATTACTGTTGCCCCAATATTACTCTGGAACTTCCACTGGTAGAGAATAAACAAGCACATATAGCCGATACAAGCGTTATGATTCGGTCACGTTATAGCAAACCATTTTCACCACCAGGTGGTGGTGTTGCATAGAGAAATCCTTAGCACATTTATCTCTGTCTTGTTTTTCCTTCATTATATCCCTCTATTCACCATCTCATTTTCTTTGTATTCACTTATCTATTTTACTTTTAACAATTCTGGTGTTTGGGTTGTGACCACGGATGTCATTTTGAGTTAATTTTTAAAGTACACAAGCAATTAGAAGTTGAGTTTTTTTCTGGACTCAATAGTTTTCAGTGCTTTTATTTTGTGAGTGCTTGCAATGTGATTAAGCTTCATTTAGAAAATAGGCTCACAAAATGTCAGTGGCACTCTGGTCAGGAGAGAAAAGTAGGTTTCAGACCTACTGGTTGAATGTATGTGGCTGTGCATCGACCCACAAAAGGTCACATCTTTGCTTTTATCGACTAATCGAAGAAAAGAACTCCCCAAAGCAAAACAAAACAAAAAGAAGTTTTATGAGCTGATTTCTGTCCAACTTGATTGGATAAAATGGCCAACTATATCCTTCCAAACAACAGCAGCCTGTGCAAACTGAAGCACAAATCTAATAATTATTGCATCAGAATAAAACAGTTGAATCATTTTTGGGTTGCAACCTCTTCTATTACACATGCATGGTAAATATCAGCTAAAATAGTTCTGTTGATGTGGTTTGCACATAAACCTAAACGCTGCAGCATGGGTATCTACTAGATTAATAATTTAAAGCTCTATCTTATGTATATTTCTACTGATAGTGTTCATACAGCAATGCTAAACCATGCATCTTATGCACTTCCATTCACAGCAGTAAATTAACCATTTCAAATTGATTAAATTATAAAAGTTTTGTCAATTTAAAATTAGGACACAGGTATTTAAAAACTGAATTTATCTTTGGGTGTTTAAAAGAGCTTCAGGAAATTAAAAAAATCAGAATGTATGGATCTAAAAATACAGAAACTTGTATTTAGTCCTTACAGCGAGGATGTGAGATACAGCAATGGTAGAGCTGAAAGCCTCAAGTTTTTTACAAGCTTGGTCAAAGACTTAAAACAGGAAGAAGTGTGAAAGGGTTTTTGTACTGAGCTCTTTCAGAAACATCACATGGGATGATTTATGCTCTAATTTCCCTCTGGGATTAATAAAGTATCTTTGAATTGAATTGAATTTAAACTTGCTGGAGGAAAACATGAGGGAACGTACATTGATGTGACGAAAAGGGCACCTTGTCATGCCCTCCAATGTTTGCCTCCTCCTGAACTGGAGGGCCACTCACCCTTCTTTCCTTTGTTTCTGTTTATGATTGCACTGGAGTGTATCGCTGCCCTTGGAAGTTTTCCCCTGTAGCTTTTTGTGTTATAAAAATCCTTTTCCAATCTGTCATAAATGCAGATGCAGTCCAAGATGCACAAACATTTTGAAGGAACTCAACAGGTAAGCCTGTGAATGTGTTTGTCTTAGATCATCTGCATACAATCCCAGATTACACTTCCAGGATATCTTTGATGTGCTATGCACCGCGGTTAAGCACATTTTAACACAACAATTGGACTTCTATCCACTTCCTTTGTTAAAGGTGTTTGAAGTAAGGACATCCTGTGGTCAAATTTGGGTACTGCAGTCCACGTTTCAAAACATACAAGCAACCCCCCACTACACCTCCCATTGGTGGGTATCATGGTGGTTGCCAGTTATGTATCAGCGCCTGAAGATTCTAGATGATCAGTAAAGACGAGTCGTGCCCAGGAAGTTGATAAGTAGAGAAATGCATTTCACTGTAATTTCGAGTTGTTGGTAATCAAAAAAAGTAGATTGAGATATTTTTAGAGATTGTTGCTAATTCACCGTTGTCACGATTAGGGCAGGAGGAAGTTTAGGACCCAAGATGCAGGAAACCAGATGAACGACGCAGGAGGTAGATGATAGAAATAAATCCTTCATTCAGGAGTAATCCAAAAAGGCAGGGAGCCAAAAACCAAAAATCCAAAAGACTAAACCAGAGATCCAAAAACACTAGAAGCTACAGAGCCAAACGAGAACGAGATTGACAAGCGACAATGAACCAACAAAATATTCTTCTTCTTCTTCTTTTGGTGTTTTATTGGCGGTTGGCAAACAACGAATGGTGCATTACCGCCACCAACTAGTGTGGAGTGTGGTCTGGAACAGCGCCCACAAAACAAAACCAAACAGGGGAAAAGAAAAAAAACCTCAAAGTCTCCCAAACACCCTTATCTCTTTCAAAAACCAAAATAAAATCTGAAAACAGTCACTTTTTGAACTCTGTCTCAATAAATCAGCTAGATCCAGTTTCACTTTCATCTGACTAAGATTGTGAACCATTGTCCTTCTTTCCGCCTGATATTTCTGACATTGTAATATAACATGATCTACAGTTTCGTCTTCTCCACAATAATCACATTTCCCTGTATTATGTTTCCCTATTATGAATAATGTATTGTTTAACCCAGTATGTCCAAACCTTAGGCCCTGTCCACACGTAGCCGGGGATCTGCCAAAACGTAGATATTTTTCTACGTTTTGGCCTGTCATCCACACGAAAACGGAGTTTTTTCACACTTGGGGGTACAAGAAATGTTTTCCAGGCAACTCCTTTCACTGGTTAATATATTGTCCACAACTCTGTTTTTAACCGGCTGGTGTTGAATTACAAAGACTTGGCAACACAGCAAACTCAGATATTGTAAACAAAGACCACAACCCTCTTGGGCTTTTTTTAAACCTTTGAGGTCTAGGGTGTAAATTCCCATTTTTGACTCATTTTGATTGTTCCTATGCATTTCCAAAACAAAAACCATTACTACCATTGTGTGGTATCAATCTTTTCAGTACAACTCGGACTACCTGATTATATACTTATTTTTTCTATTTAGACATAAGGGGATTGCATTTTAGACCTTCGGTCACTCAAAAACAAAAAATCCCAGTTGGAAATTTTTTTTTAACTGTGAAATCCACAAACATGTATGATGAATGTTTTTTTTAATAGTTTAGAATGGGTATCTAGGCTGTACATTTATTAAAAAATTTGAGCAAATATAGAAAATAATACAATATTTTTAAATTATTGGCAGGAAAATGAAAGAAATTGTTAATTTGTTTTACATAATTATTTACACAGGTCAAGAAAGATGCCAAAAATATATGATTGTGCCAAAATAAGTTGCAATGTTGCTATTTCCTACTATTTACATAAGAATAGGGGGTTTGTCTGTTTTCCAAGATAACTCACAGTTTATTTGTGCCACTCCAAGAAGGAATTTCTGTCCACTAAGCAGAAGGGCACATCAGGCCTGGCACTTCCAAGTAACAAAAAGCAATAAAAGCTTGTTTGCTCCATGGCTGGAACCTGCTTACTTCTGATAAACCTTTAGTTCCTCACCTGTTTAACAAGGGAGGGCGGGGCTTTGCCTCATTCCATGGAGAAATGAGACCGGTGTGGTACGGCGCTGCCCATTCCTCCCTTTCCATCTTTGAGCAGCTTCCTCTGTGCCTGCCAGGACTTCATCTTCCTTGTTATGACCCAGTTTCTCTTTGTCAGTGTCTAAGAGGAAGGATTGATCTGCTACATTATCATCAAAACCCTCGCTGTGGCATCTGACTCCAGCTGCAAGTTGCTCTTCCAGCTAAAAAAAACAGCTGAGCTTCTGGACATTCATCATTCTCATCCTCCTTTACACATAAAAACCCACTCAACTACATATAAATTATAATGTTTTAGTCAGAGATCATTCCAATATCTAAAGTTTTCCATCAATGTCCGTCTCACAGTTTAGTGTGCTCCGTGCAGTTCATTATAGTGGTTTTTCACAAACCTCTTATTGGTCGTTTTTTTAATTTAGTAGCTATAACTCTGCTTTTACTAAGTCTATTAACAAAATTTTAAATCTGGGGTGTAGTTTATGATCACCTTTTTTTAAACGTGAATTGAAACCGAAACTGAAGGAGGCGGGGTCTTGCTGCAACGGTGTCCCAAATCGGATCTGTTTAAAAGACGCGGGTCTGCATCCGCAGACCCCAGAGGGTTAAAAGGAGAAAGACTGGCCTCCACCCAGCTGACTGAGAAGAAAATATGCTTCAATGTAACCTTCCTTCCAACATGATTGAGACATTAGACTATTTTGTGATTATTTCACAGCAGAATTATTACTCATTGCACCTTTAAATATCAGCTGCTGGTGAAATGAGTCTGGACGTTTTTGCTGTTGTGCTTTTGATTCCTGAGATTTCTGTTTTGTGCAAAGAAAAACACACAAGAGGAATACTGATGAACAGTCTGAACATTTCAGAAAAGAAAAACAATAAAAGGGAAGAAAATGAATTAAAAGAGGGCAATGAAAGAAATGGGGGTAAAATGCTGTTAACAGCTCTGTTAGCCGTGCAGGAAGAAATCAATCTGTTCCTCATATTATCATCTCCTCCATCAGTTTGAATTTTATGGAGACCCACTTTCAGACAGTTTCATTGTTCAGACAAACAAATCAAGCTTGAAATTGAAATGTCAAAGGAGCTGGTGAGTGGCATCTTTATTTAATTCTCAGAGCGTAAAACCAGTCCAGGAAGAAGAGTTTACATCTGTTACAGTGAAGCACAGATGAACTCCTGCCTCCCACTGCAGAAGCTGAATAATAGAATCACCTCCTCACATTAACACTTTGTAGATTCAGTTTACACTCATCATTCTTTAATTGCACAATGAGTACACAAACAATTATCTTCTGCGAAAAGTAAATGACTTATTTGTGACGTTAAATACGTTCTTGGTTTAAAAATGACTTGTCCATCTACAGTTAAACAGCTGGGGTTGATGAATGTAGGAATGTTGTGAACAATTAATATTTTATCTTTTGTAGAAAGCTCTCTGGAAGGACCTCAGTTTGGAGAAACAGAATAGTTTCATCCAGATTCACACAAGCTAACGACTGGTCTTGGTGTTTCATTGGGGATTTCTGATCTTTTAAAACAGCTCTAATGTTAGATATTTCATTGCAGTTCATGCAAATACTGTTTTGTGCGCTTTTGCAAATACATGATTGTTATGGCATAAAAGTGATGAATTCTTGACCTAAAGTGTCATATGCTAACTGGCTCCTCAGCTAATCTTTTTCTTCAAATAATTATTTAATGGGGTCTTGTTTTTTTTGTATAAGTTATAATTGTTCTATGGTCAATAGAAAACATTTTTATTAAGTTCTTTGCATGAAACCGTTCTCACATGAAGCAATTTAAGCTGTTTAATTTGTGACTTTTTCAGTACCTTCCAGAATGAGCCACTTTAGGGCTCTGTCACTTTAAGAAAACGAGCTGGAGCTGTCCACGCCCGCCAATCCACTCAGGCTTCTATAATCTGAGAAGCTCTGAAATCCAGGAGGGGGTCGAAGTAGAATCGTTGCTCCTGCAACCGAGAGAGGTGAGGTGGTATCTATGCTACAGCAACACAGCTAAAATCTGAAAAATGGCCTCTTTAACATAAAGCACTTTTATTTTTAATATGTATTTATTCTGTATAATTTGTACAATGGTACACAAAACCCAGTTGCATGAAAAACATCATTTTTACATTATTACTATATACAATTATTAAAAAAATATTTTTACAGTAAAATAAAACATAAAATAAACAGTTATTTTTTCTAAATTATTACTCTTAGCGCTGAAACATCATGAAAAACCACGCATACTTTTTTCCTCTAACATATTGTTTGTCTCATTCCAACCAGAGCCATGTCCAGGACTTTTAAAATGGGGTGGCCCATGTGGGGCACTTGTTTATGCATGGGTGGCACCAATGGTTATGCTTATTTATTTATTTACACAAATCGTTTCAATTCAAATTCAATTCAAAAACACTTCATTAATCCCAGAGGGAAATTGATTGCTGTAGTAGCTCAGAATAATAATAATAATCAAGTCATTTATGTTTATTTATTTATTTACTTTCTAGTGAATTTTGGAGTTTCACATTGCACAATCACCATTTTTTTTCCTATTCATCTTCTAGTTTTGTGGTGGTTAGCAAGTCACTTCTTGTTGCATTATTGCCACCAACTGGAGTTGAGTGGGACTCTAAATACTATTTATGTGAATATGAAAAAATAATAAATAATATTAATACTACAGAAATGTTCTGTAGGCCTGGGCTAGAAGACAATGTTAAAGGTGCATGCTACCACACACTATTTTTGGAGTTTACAACTCAAGCCTTTTTTCGACAATGTAAATTCAATTTAAACTGGAACTTAGTAGGTTGGCACCTGGGGTGGCCAATCAGATTCTAAGGGTGGCATGTGCTACCCCAGGCACCTCCCTGGACACGCCCCTGATCCCATCTTCTGACAGTAAATTATTTGTGTTTAATGATTCATTCCTGTATGTTTATCTCAGGTTTTCCTGCATCCCCATATCGTGTACAGACTTTTTTGCAGTTTTCATCTTTTATCATTGAATCATGTCTCAGACAGATGTTTTATTCATGGAGTTTGTTTTCCCAGGGTTTGTTTTTTTCAGTTTGTTGTTTGTGTGTTTGTTATCTTGCAATAAAACCTCACCACCCTGTTTTCTTTTTCTCTGTATTTGAGGGAAAATAAAAGTAGATCACCGATCCATCAACAGACACATCATAGAGAATAAACAGGCCTGGGCCTCTGAACACTCCACCCATGACAAATAAGCCCAAGGAGAAGCTTGCTGCTTTTAATGGATTCCCTCGGCAATTCTCAGACTGGGAATAGTGAGCTCAGCTTACAAGCTTCTGGCCCACTTTCAAGGCTTTAAGCACCAAATCTGTAGCCTCAAGCCAGTTAGCCGTGATTAAACCAGTCTGTTTCCAGTCAGATGTTACCCTGCAGAATCCCATTCAGCTCCCACTAACACCGCTCACACCCCCTTGCTCGTGGAGAATAGAGAGGTTGCACCACCGCCAATCTTCCTGTAGTAGTGTCAAAGCCAAATAAGAGCAATTTTTTTTACCAAATAAGTGTCTTCCTTTGTAAATATTACATTTAAGTAAAAGTAAAATAAAATAAATAATAAAGTAAAGTAAATTTCTCAATTTTCTGAATTTTTGAATATGTCTGGAGGAATAGCTTGTACATCCAACAGGATTGATGGGCTAACAGCTAGTCTGAGCACAGTCAAGACAAAATCATTTTGCTACTGTGTTTTGAAAACCTTTACACTGTTGTCAGTTTCACTCGACGTGGTTGTCCTGGCAACACAACCCCAATCAGTGCTACTTTTAGTCGACGCTGGCGACATTCATGCTTGCACATAATCAAATATCCTTGTAATGTGAAACCGAGGGTGGTATGTATGTTTTCGAAGGCTAACTTCACTAATGTTTTCATTGCATATGAAATGGTCTCTAGTAGGAATGAGTGAGAAAAAGGTTCTGGTGCGCCTGTTTCAGGAACTAGGTGAGCCAGATCAGAGTATTAGATTTGGAACCTTATTTCCTGATATTTGGACAGCTGGCCTTTGATTGGCTAACAGCAACGCGACTCTACCACTTACTCCATTTGCTGTGTGTGCAACGTGGATGTTTTATCTCCACAAATAATACAAGCCTGAAGGAGACCTGCCATGTTGTAGAGCTGCTAATGCTAACAGTTAGCCTCTACTGGTTATCACTAAACTACAGAATCGACTTCAAAGTAAATCTCTCAATGGCATGGGGCCAAAGTACATGTTGGGTCTCCCTCCTGTACAAACACCCAGCAGGGCTCTGAGATCCGTGGGAAGCAGTCAGCTGGTAGAGACCCGGGTCAGAACCAAACAGGGTGGAGCTGCTTTTAGCTACTGTGCTGCACACAGATGGAATCAGCTTCCTCATGACCTCAAATGTGCCCCAACGCTAGAAACTTTTAATACCTTCATGTATTCTTCAGCCTTTGAATACATGTTTCTTATGCTGCACTTTCTGCACTGTATCTGCTCACCTTTTGACTATGCCTTTTTTTTGTTTGTTGAATCTGAAATGAATGTCTACGTTTCTTTGCTTGATTTGCTGCGTTTGCTGTTCTTGCAAATGCAGATTAAATGTTTTCTCTAGATTAAATTACAGATCTCACACATTCATTAGTGAAGTAGCTGCCCAGTAAGTTCCTCTCACTGATTCGGATTCAACTTGACATAATTACTGTGACCTCCGGCTGAAGACGTGCAAGATGTGAAACATTAAATCCATCTACTTATGCATAAAATAACTCAGAAAGTTTGCTGGGAGCATTTTTTGTTTTGGGCGCAGAGTGTTAATCAGATTTACAGCAGGTTTCTCTTAAAAAATTAAACAGTTTTATTAGTATTCCCTGTTTTTGCATTGTGGAACATTTAAAATGACACGCGAGTGTTCTTCTCGTAACAGAAACGTTCATTTTTATGTTTGTTGCATCTCTTCGTTTTGTAAAACCAGCGACTTTGCAGGCAGCTTATGAATATTTGAATGGTGCATCTTATTCAACATTTATCGAACACGAGAGGCTGTGAATTGGAGACAAATCTGGAGCAGGAAGAGAATCTAACATCAACATGTGCCTTCCTGATGGATGGATGTCTAAAAGAACAGCCATCTGCACATTTGTGAAAGTGTGAAGTGGAAGTTTTCATAAACCTTTTAAAACAGCTGAAAACACGTTTTACTTGTGAAGCAGGCTTAGATTGTTTACCTGCAAACATCCATCTTATCACAAAGTCCAATCACTACCCGAGAAACAGCAAAACAGAACTCGTCATCCTGCTATTTGCTTTTGTGTGTTTACGGAATGAAGCAGATGAGCCTTTAGTCCTGTCTGAGTTTTTTCCCCACAGAGGAGATTTCATCTCACAGGCGCTTTGTTTTGAACTGGAAATGCAGGATCACATCTAAAACACAGCTATTATGTGCCTTTCACATTCTGGCTCTAATGCCTTTCAGGTGCTGCTGATAACAGCACCTCACCTTTTATTTTGCGCCTTCTCTGGTCCTGAGATAGGGAGGAATAATGGGAAGGAGAGCAAAGAGAGAAGGAGGGACAGGAAGTTAAAAGAGGAGAGGAGGCTGAGTCAGAACAGGGTGTTTCCTCTGAAATTCTGCTGAATGGCCCCACCTTTCTGAAGAATTCCAGTGTGTGTGTGTATGTGTGTGTGTGTGTGTGCACGCGTGCATGATCATGTCATCTGACTGGAGAAATAAGGCACGATTGCATCAACATAAACTCATAAACCCTTTGTAGGGCACTCACTGAAGTATTTCAATTTTTAAAATTTCAACCCCAAGGTGTTATTGTTGTCCATAACCAAAGTGTATTTCTGCTGTTACAATTTTTAGAAATATTTATTTTCATGCAGAAAATCTGAGAAAACAAAATGATCAAATATGTATGTTGACCCTGTTCTGTTAAAATAAATCCCAAAATAAAACACTTGAACAAGATAAATAAACATTATTTTCGAATAACATAGATAATTATAAGAAACTTTAGAATAATCCAGCTAATTTTAGGACGTTGTATAACTGATCAAAAATACAGAATACATCACAATTATTTAACAATATGGCATATTTTTGTAAAAACAGATTATTGTGGAATTTTTTTGAAAAGTTATTGAACAATAGATACTATTTCTGATCAAATATAAATTATTAGAATATTTTAGAATATTTTACATTTAAGGATCTGCATCAATGCCATCTTCCTCCTGTTCATCATCGTCACTGATGGTGAGATTGGTTGGCACAACACCTGTCCTCCACTTCCCAGAGAAATCTTAGTTTAAAACTGGGGGAAGGGACGGCTCCCAATGACGAGCCGGCTCCCGTCGTTCACTTCAAAGAGCCGGCTCTTAGAGCCGGTTCGTTCGCAACCGACACATCACTATTCCATTTAGCCATTTTCTTTGACCAAGGAAGGACAGTGTCCTTGTGAGTAAGGCACCTGGCCTCTCAAGACATCGCCTCGCAAGGCCAGTTGCCTTGACATTGAGAAACACCCAGTGACTCAACGCAGTCTGCTGGGTTTCCTCACATAAGAAACTTTTAACGAGGTTCAATTGGAATGTTTACTTTGTGAAGTGCCTTGAGACGCCCCCTGTCGGTTCCTTTAAGAGCAAGTAATGCCTAAATTAACTTATTTTTGCTGATAACCTGTATAGATGAGTGTCTAATGGTGCTGTGCACATGTGTAATCATTAGTGTGGCAGTTCAGAGCAACTTACTTTAAATTTAATATTTCAGCCCAAAACTATAAATATATCTCAATCTTCAGGTTAAAAACTCTGCTCCACATTCATGTAGAACCAGCTGAGGCTGATGGCTAAGCTGAAAAATGTGATGCTGTTAGCAAAGTACTACGTGGCTGCACCACACTGGTCTCCAGGTGAGGCAGCTGCACCTCCACCTGGCTCAGCCACTCACCTGCCGATACAACACGCTGGCTCTCTGAGCCACTCGCCTCCTTGAAAAAAATGCCCTCCTCCCCTTTTCATCTAATGATCGTGGTTAACAGGAAATCCTTCAGAATGCTGCAGAATCTGTGTCTGCTTTTCTCCTGAGCAGTATCTTTAGTGACTGCATGCTTGTGCGCAGTGTGCACGCGCTCATTAACAACTCATTTTTAGATTGAGAAACTCCGACAGCACACATGGGGGGTTGAGGGGGGTGCGGTCTATCACTGCTAGGAATGAGTATCTTTGACATTTGAATCGATCCGGTACTAATTCCTGGTACCTACGAATCGATACCGGTACTTAATGGTACCAATTTTCGATACTTTTGAGTGTTTAATATTTTAATTCTCTTTTATAATTAGATATATATTTTTCTCAATATATAACCATATTTGATAAATATCACGATAAATAACATACAACTGTTTGTATTTTAACATCGTCCTTGTAGTTTTATAAGTTGATAATTAAACTGAAGCAAACATCTTTACTGTGAACTAAATTTACTGTGAATCTTCATTCCTTTTGCCATCCTTTTTCAATTGATTTTTCCTACTGGGAAGTTAGAATTTCCGAGGAGAAAGCGAACGCACCATTAGCTGATAACAACGGTGGCAATGGAAGCTAACATATCAAGCTACGTTATCTTAAACAGTTTATTTAACTGCTGGAGCAGATTAAAACGATGATTCCTCACACTTAAATCGTTGTCACTGGTGTCATCTTCACCCAATCACCCGTCATATTTAGTAAAGTGAAGCCAAACTTTAGTGCGCATTCATGTTCTTCTAGTCGGAATTTCGGAGTTCCGAGGAGAAAGCAAACGCACCATTAGTGAAATGGAAGCTAACATATCAAGCTAACGTTATCTTAAACATTTTATTTACCTACCGGAGCAGATTAAGATGAGGATGTCTCACTTAGATTGTTGTTGCTGGTTTCATCATCACCCAGTTACCCATCACATTTAGTAAAGTGGACCCAAGCTTTAGCGTTCGTTCTTTCTACCATGCTGCTCTGTTTACAACTCACTCGCAGCGACCGATGACTTAACGCTCTTGTGCATGCGCAGCTGTCTAGGCAAGTTCTCGTTGTGAAGGACGGGTACTGAAACGAGGCACCATTTCAAATGAAGTAAATCGGTGCTCGGTCGGTACTGTGGAATTCGGTCGGTACCTTAAAAAGTACCGAATTCGGTACCCATCCCTAAATTCACTGCCCCAGTGCCGCTCTCTCGTTCCGCCAGGAGACGCCTCTTTCAGAAGTGTTTTCCTAACAGGAAGTGTAGATGAAATACATCTCCACCCAGGCCTTGACACTCACTTTAAAGTTTGTATCTTTACCCTGCAAATTTGTTGTGTAGTTGTTTTCTAGAGTTTCCACTGGTAAATATTATTAACAACTTTATGTTTACTGTACTGCCTCTGGATTTGCCTGCATTTGGGACCCACTTCCTCAACAACATACAACTGTTTTGGTGTTGCTTTAGGACCCTCCTTTAATCCTTTTTTCTTCATTTTTCATACATATTGTTTCTATGTCTATCGTGTATTCGATCTAAATAATTAATTCTACAAAGTGTTATATTAAAAAGTACTTAATTACGTCAATGCTCGAAATACATTTGCTTAAAAATGTTCCATTTCACACATTTTGAACACAATTTTCTGATTTCGAGCTCAGAAAGATGGATGTTTAAAGCATTTGGGGTGAGAGACGGTGTCTCAGATAACAAATAAGACAAACTGACTGGTTTTAGTTGCAGGTATGATGGGAGGAGGCTCGAGGAGAAAAGAGGAGCATTTGTGAAGAGGGGGCAGGCAGGTGAAGAGAGGCTGTGGGTCGAATATGGAGGAGAGTGGCTGTATCCAGCTTATGTATCAGGTGTGCAGTCAGTGCTGATGAGAGAAAGGTGGCTGGAGCACAGAGAGGCTGCACCTTGGCGAAAAGAAGTTAGATCACATTAATAATCTGACATGATGAGTAACACAATAAAACTCAGATTACATTCGATTTTAGATCCAAACACCTGCTAAAACATGATCCTGTCAGGCCATGTGTGGCATGTTCGTACACATCCAGGAGCACCGCCTGTGAGCCCATGAGAGCAGAATAAAAATCTAGTTGATGACTGAACAGGAGCACTCTGGGACGTGTTATACAACCAGGAAGATACATTTAATGCCACATAAATTCCGTTGGCAGATAAACAGAAAAAGAGCAGATAAGAATCAGCACTCCCTGATGTATGGCAGACGACGCACACTGAGTGTTTGCTTTTTGCCTCCCTTCTGTAGGCAGACAGATGGCACTGAAAAAAATGCACGCGATGACAAATGTTTTCACAGCCAAATGAGGCAGTGAGACTCTCAAAACAACTTCAAAACGCGCCAATGCTGCAAAAAATCAGGTAGATCTGATAAATCCATAAGAGCAGATTCCATAGATTCCTAATTTTAACACACACACACACACACACACACACACACACACACACACACACACACACACACACACACACACACACACACACACACACACACACACACACACACACACACACACACACGCACACACAAACTACAGTTGCTTTTATGATGCACTTTCTTTCTGTCAACTGGAGACATTTGGTCAAGAAAGAAGCGACTGCAAATGAGCAAAGAAGCACCACAAATCGCTGCTATGTCGAAACTGTTCATCACACCTCCTCCAACAGGGCCAAACAGGCCTGCTCTGTCAGGCTGAGCAGGTGAAAAGTCACGCTGGGTGTTGTGCTACAGTCTGTGGCTCCCAGCTGAACGACACAGAGCCTCACTTCAGATCTCAAACTCTAAGTCAGGATCCCAGAATAGCTAATGACACACAGTGTGTGTTATTAATCTGTGGGAAAGGTGGGGAGGAAACAGAGCCTGGTGGTGGAATGTCTGCGTCCTGCTACGCTCGGAGTCAGTGCTTATAAATGGGGCAGTGACGGCGTTTAAGCATGCCGCCCTTCAAAGCTAAAGAGCCGCCAATGTTTTGTAGTGACGCAGGAAAACAGAGAGATCTTCTCCTCAAAGTGAACTCACTGACTATAATTAGACCATTCAACGCAAACAAAACAGGTCACAACGTTTTCCTTTCCACGACCTGGTCTTGTTCATGTCAACAACTCGCCTAAGTGAGTATGTGTGTGGCCTGTGAGAGACAGCAGGTGCTCGGATGAAAATTTGAATAAAAACACAGTCTGCAGGATTATAAAGGCATATTGTCTTCATGCTGAATGTAACGTTTATGTTTGATCAGCGGACCTGATCGAGACAAACCGGGAAGCTGTAGTAAAGGTGACCCGAGAGTTCGTGTTACACAGACAGGCACTGTCAAACAAGCATGGACAAGTGCTGATGAGGGAAACATGGGTTGCACACACACACTCACACGCATGCATGCATGCACACACACGTTTGGTTGGAGGAAAATAACACCCACCACATCTCAGGTGTGTTCTTGCTGTGTCTTTGTAAATCCATGCTTTCGTTCTTTTTTAAACACAGAAACAGTTTTGTTTACCTGTTTGTAGCTACGGTTTCGCCGACAGCTGCCGGATCAGCGTCAGCCTGAAGAAGCCGGCAGCTGTCGGCGAAACCGTAGCTACAAACAGGTAAACAAAACTGTTTCTGTGTTTAAAAAAGAACGAAAGCATGGACCCACCACATACAGTATGCATTTATGGTGAAACATGAGTTGCAAGACATCTAGGGAATTTAAGTCCTTTAATGTCCTCTAAATCTAAATAAACGAATACCACCCACAATCATCCAATGCTGAAAAATTGAAGGGTTATAGTTGCTTTACAATGTTGAATTTTAGCTCAAATTCTTTAAAATGGACTTACTTCTAGTCATTTTTGTGTTTACTTATATCAACCCTCTTGGATCAGATTGATTCTGAAAGATAATGTTATGTAAATTTTTATCCAGTTATTATGTTCTGAGCTTTTCTTTAAATCTGTATGTAAATCCTTATTGACAGAATAACCATAACCCTAACCAACGCGCGTACATGCACAGGAATAAACGTCATACTCTGCACTGTAAAATCTGATTAGTTCCGCTTACTTGAAAAAAATCATGCAAACCAATTATAAATACTTAAAATCATAAGTACACGGAACTTGGTAATTACGTGTTGGAGCAACAAGTACTTAAAAGGTGAAATGAAATCAAATACAAGTTATTTTGAAGTTAAAGTTAAAGTCCCATTAGTTGTCACACACACTGGTGTGTGTGCGAAATTTGTTCTCCGCATTTGACCCATCCCCTGGGGGAGCAGTGAGCTGCAGACACAGCCGCGCTCAGGAACCATTTGGTGGTTTAATCCCCCCAGTCCAACCCCTTAATGCTGAGTGTCAAGAAGGGAGGCATTGGGTCCCATTTTTTCAAAGTCTTTGGTATGACCCGACCAGGAATCGAACCCCTGATCTCCCAGTCTCAGGGCGGACACTCTACCACTAGGCTACTGAGCTGGTAAAGCACAATGTACTTAGAAATTTGCTCACTGAACTAGTTTTTATAAGTTGAATGTACTTAAACAGTAGTAAACTGTAAGCAAATGTGTATGTACTTTGTACTAGTTTGTCTTAGTTGTAATAACTTCCTTTTATGTGCATGTTACTTTATATGCATGACCCCAACACATAATTGCCTAGTCCTGTGTACGTTTTATTATAGTAGCCTTTATTATAGGACAGTATAGCCATGCATTAGCAACATAAGGGTTCTGGCCTTAGCTGCAGTCTGCATCTCATTTAAATAAAATCTGAAAATATGTGCCTTTATGCTTCAACACAAGGATTGTCACTATCCATACAAGCTTGGTGCCGTGGATTCTTGGAGCTAATGTGCAGGCAAATAAAATACAAATAGAAAAAAGCTAACGGAACAACATGCAAATTATTCTGTTACATCTGTTGTAGGATTTTCGCCAACATCAGCAGTTGCTGCTGGAGATCTGAACCATAACACACAATCAGAACGTTGTAACGTAACCATCATTATGTCAAAATCACCAATTATAAGATGTTTTTAGAAATGTAAGTTTAACTTTAGCTTCCTTCCAAAATGCTTTAACCAAAGGTTCATGATTATTGGGATCCTTTCAGAATAAAAGCTACTAATAGAAATATTTTCCTCCAGCTTTCAGGTTTGGGTGATGGGTGGCCAGTGGTGCTCCCAGAAAAATTTCACAATGAGGGCCAATGAAAAATTTGGGGTGGCCTGTAGCCGTGCGTTGAATTGCTCTTTCATTTAAAAATAATATATTTTACTGGAAATTTGAGAAACACAAACATTTCAGAAAAAAGACAGAAGCTGAAATTTTTTGGTCAGGTATTGTTTCAAATTTTATTGTTTTAGGATTTTAAAACAGCTTAACTTGTCTTTTGCTGTCTCAGCAAAAATATCCACAAAAGCTATTGGGAATTGTGCTTTTCTTAGAAAATGGTAAGCCTCAGTTATGTACAATACACTAAATGTATTTATTGGCTTTTACATTTAGGGTTTGATTAAATTTTACATAAACAAGCGCGTGTACACACACAGGTGCTCACATGGTGCTCTCATAAGTATGGGCTTGGGCACGTTCAACATGTCTTAAGGCTGTGGTTGGCACTTAGTGCACTGTGATTTATTATTGTGATTGTTCAGTAAAACAATGTTGATTTTATATTTCCTCATCAGGTTGACACATTGATAGCTTGCTCCTGTTGTATTGTTGTGTGTCCCTTTTCTTTTTTTTTTTTTCTTCTTTCCTTCTGCAGGTCTAGAAGCAAACTCTTGTTCATCGATCGTTTGTTCTTGTGGACCCCCCCCCCCCTTCCTTTTGTCTCTTCCTTTCTCTTTCACCTCTGTCTCCGTGTCTGGTTGGAATTACAAGCATTCAAAAAACAATAACAATAAAGTTTTAAGTATCAGGCGTGACATTAAAAGCAGATGCTTTGATGCTCCACCTGAGAGTAAATCTGTAAGGCTTGTCACCAGCATTCAGACATCAATTATGTTTGCTTCACAGCCAGACAGGACACTGTTAGAAAAAAAAAGAATGGCAACTGTATGGTTTGTGTGAAGATGACTGTGTTTTATTAAAGGGGTGAAAGGGTGGTCTACCCTGGGGGCCAAATATTTTCAAATTCCACATTTTGTGGGGCACCACTGTGGGTGGCTGCCATCTAACAAGACATTCCTTCACCAGGATCCCACTCTGTTTCTCCCTCTAGAGAAATCTTATCTGGTTCACACTTCTCTTGAGTCTTCGTTGTATTTCAGAGCTTTATAATCATCGTTTCCTGCACTATTCCTAGACTGTGTCAGCACTTTTTCTTTGTGGGTGGACATAAAACCTGTTTTTCTGATTAGAGTGGTTGAAAAGCTTCCCAAAACTCTTAGAAGTTGTATTGTTCGACACACCCAAACATGGAATTTGGCTCATGCCTGAACTCAGGGTGTCTGCTCCATGAGAAACCTGCAACAACAAAAGCGTCCAAATTCAGAACCAAACTAAAGAAAAAAGTTTCATTTTTTCTTGTAATAATCCAACAGAAAGTGTGCGAACGCTTGCTTTATTCAGCCAAACAAATACATTTATTTTCATAAAATACAAAGCTTTCCCCATGTGTTTTTGTTCTTCTTTGTAATAATATGCTAATTCCAGATAGTCAGATATGCTCGTTCTAGGAACGTTTTCTTTACATTTGAATATTAGCATAATCAAACGTGTGACACAATGCTAGCATGTGAACATATTTGGCTTTTCTGTAAATGAGGAAATAGTGACTGATTACCAAAGGGCAGATGTGTGTGTTTTTAGAAAATTCTCAAAGATAAATGCACGTTTCTGCTGTTTTTGTGATTATAAAAGTCCATAAAGTCCTTGCTGGAAGAGAAATGTATTAATGATGCATTATTAAACAATGTTTCTAGAAATATAAAACATTATTTGAATGATTTGTAAAGATGGATTTGTTTAATTGGTACAATTTAAAAACGACTAAATACATGAGTTATTAAAAAGTGAAAATCAGTCATTTTTTATGGATTTTGTTGATTTGACATTAATTATTTATAAAGTAATTAAACACTGAACAGAAAATGACAGTAGAATTGAGTCTGAATCCTACTTTGCTCACTAGGTGAAAATCAAACGCTGACCATAATTTGGTTAACCTATCAGCAAAATGTGTGTTTTGTGTGTGCATATGTGTGTGCGTTTGTGTGTGCATGCTCTCCAGGTTCACCACACATTCCCCTCTCTCTCTTTTTAGTGTCAATGTTAGGTTGCTAATCTGGCAGAACTCAGAGGGAAAAGCCTTTTCTGATGCCTCAATAGATTTCACTCAGCCAAGAGGAAAGAGGACAGACCTACAGTTGATAGACAAACACACACACACACACACACACACACACACACACACACACACACACACACACACACACACACACACACACACACACACACACACACACACACACACAGACAATTCCCAACAACACCATAGTTTTTGACACAAGCATCAAGTGCGAGGGAAATTTATAAAAACAATTTATAAAATCCACGTTCTAGTGAATTTAAATGGACTGTGATTGCGTAGTATTTCTCCATAGCGCTAAAACTAAGACGTTTATTGGGCCATTTCTGTTCTGCAAGACAGCATATTTCATTCCCCTGACAACAAATGCACTTCTTAGTGCTGATTAACTAATTTATTCATTACTGACATGAACATTCTCTACATTTTTTGGCCTCTTTGTAGCTCATTATTATAATTATTCTGTCTACATATATGCATTTATGAATTTTTAAAATCAAAAGTTAAAAACTAAAAAAACATTCTGTTACTTTTTGTTTTGTTGTCAGTCAACAAGATCTAATGCTATTTGTTGTGTTTTATTTGCTAAATGCTGCATTAGATTTGATTTAACAAGACACCCACTTTTCCTTCACAAAATCAAGTCATCTCAGCGTTTTATATACTATTGACCCCCCTCTCCCGCTGTCTCAGCAACCCTACACCCATTCAACTCCATTCATGCTCCCTCAAACACCCCTCACTTCCTGCCTCCAAGTTATTAAATGGGACTATCAAGTAGCACTAAAAGCGGATGTTAAATAAATTAGACTTCAAAATAAAACACACTTATTTAAACTAAAAAAAAATGCTTGCGATGGTACAAAGTCTGCATGGTGTGATTAGTTGGCAGAGTGGCCTTGCTGCCACAAGGTCTTGGATTCGACTCTAGACTGGGATCTTATACTGCGATATTATATTGATTTTCAAAAGCTGTGTATCAAATTTTTGGAAGAATTTACATGCAAACATATTTGTGTTTTCTTGTCATTTGGTGCAATTCAAAATCCGACCACTGCAGCAGTGTGCAATGGGTTCTGTTTCCACCATTGAACTGTAAATCCCTCTATTATGGTTCAGCTATCTCATGTTTAACATGTCACGTCTCAGTTTGGATTGTTTCTTGAATTTTCCTACAACAATTTCAGTCTAAAAATATCTCTAATATGGGCTGGCTGAATGTATTGCAATATATTGTGAAAATATTGTGACATCAAAGGAAATAAGTCACTGGAGAGAGACACTTTATTGCACACCTCAAGTGTTAAAGACGGATCGACAATGAGGAGCCATTTATTAACAACTCTTGCAACCACATGCTTTTTCTATTAACAATCTAATGTCAGGCAGGTAATTCTTATGCACCCCCTTCTCTATCATGGTGATGAACAAATACCACTAAACATTGACACCAACAGAACTTGAAGGATAATTAAAGAGCAGGTATCCACTGAAACACAAAAATATAACGTCAAACAATAAGATAACACTGAAGAATTCTATAACTAACACTTAAGGCCCATTACCCATAAGTCTTTGCGGCACCCCTGAGCAGGCTGCTTGACTCTGCTACACCACAATATTGTATCGCCATAATTTCACCAATACACATCCCTAATTTATAGTGCTTTCCGGTGTCCTACAACCCCCCAAGGTGCTTTACAATGCAACAATCACCCATTAATACACACATTCACACACTGGTGACGATAAGCTATAGCTAGCTGCCCTGGGATACTTTGTCAGAGGTGAGGCTACCATACACATGTGCCACCAGTTTCTCCGACCACCACCTGCAAGCAAGGCGGGTGAAGTGTCTTGCCCAAGGACACAACAGCTGTGATAGACTGAGTGAATGTGGCTAAATCTAAAATTTGCTATCAATAAATTGCTGTCTTCAAAAAACAAATTTGAGACACTGTTATTATTGGATATGCATGAAGACATGAAATTTTGCATGTGCTGAATATAATTTTTTTTTAGGTAAATAGCCCATAAATGAAACAGAATTTCTGCCCATCCATCCATTTTCTTCGGGTTGAGTTGGGTTGCAGCGGCGGCATCCAAAGCCGAGAGGCCCAGACTTTCTAGAAATAGAAATAGAAGTTATCTAACAAAAATATGACTAGATTATGAATTTTTCGTTTAACAGAAACACTTTTCTATTACTGACGATGTGAACGTTCATAAAATTGACGAACCAAATGTGCCTTATTTTGAAAGTTCAAACCGGAAGCACTGCTGTTTTTTCCATTGCTAGCTTGATGTGTTGGAGGCAGAATGACAGCTGAGCTGCGGGTTGTACGGTACAGCAGAGTGCGGTCCATAGCGCCGTCAACACTCTTTCACGCACTTTAAACAGAACAGCTGACACTTTTATACCGAGTGGCACCTTTTTTCTGCCACCCCGCCGCCGTGTCAGAGTTAAACTAAGGACGCTACCTGGTCGAGGTTGAGGATTTTTACAAAACTGCTTTATCAAGAAAGAAAAAGACCCGTGTCCGGATGTTGTAGCAGTATTGGCTTTTTTCCTCGCATGGCGTAGACACCTTTTTTCTGAAGCGGGGTATTGTTGATGTTTGACTGGTTGAAGAAGGCCCTCGGGTCGGCATTAACTTGTAAAATCACTACGTGTTCGCGTGAGGAATATTCGACGAAATGATTGTGCAATAACAAAGGAAGAGGCACAATTAAACCGTCTAGGCTGCCTCGCTCGGTGTTCTGACTGAAACGAGTCACCGGGAGGGAGTACATTGTGTCTGTCCTGCTCTAAACCCAACGAAGAGCGTCCTTTTTCATTTTTGTTTATTAGTGAGTTTGTTGGAGGTTTTACGAGGCCAAGGAAAAGAGGAAACGTTTATCTTCTTGTGTGAGGGTGTTTATGTTCGCGTGAATCCTTCAGAGGACCGGGAAAACCTTCAAGATGCCTGGCAGCATCCCTGTAGACATGGTGAGATCTGTTGTACACACACACACACACACACACACACACACACACACACACACACACACACACACACACACACACACACACACACACACACACACACACACACACACACACACACACACACACACACACACACACACTTTAAGGAATGAGTTAGATTTAATAATCAAGTTGGATGTGGTTGAGTTGTAAGCAGCTTTTTGCTGAATCTTATCAACATAGTTAATAGGTAGTTAACATACTACTTGCAATTTTTATCTAATTGTGCTAAGAAACTATTGAAATGGATTTTTTTCTCTTACATTTAGCCATTGTGGTACAATGATTAACGTCCATTAGGTTGAAAATTTAATTTCTTTATTGAGTTTAATTCAAACAAAAATCTAAATTATGAAGTTAATTTACGTTTTTAGGTTTATAACATAAAACATTCAAATTATTTATGTGTGTTTATAATATTAGTTTTTATTGCTTTTTTGTAACTTGCACTATGATCGATTATATTTCCCACAATATTTATATGCTAAGGAGTAATTGAGAAAAATATTTTGAGGCAATACTCAATCAGATTTCAAATGAGATTTGAAAACAGCTAGTGGGTTGAATGGCAAAAATATCTTTGCAATTGTTTTTTAACTGACTTTAATTATTTACTTTGTTTTTAATCTCAGAATAAACAAAAATTTGTAAACTACCTGACAGTGCAGCCTAAATCTCCTCTGTTAAATAACGAATGCCTCGAAAGACTAAAAGCTGACAAATAACTACAATAGCAAAATATTGTTGTAAACGATTAGTAAGTGCATTGTAGAAAACATAAAAACTTTGAAATAATTTTGAAATGTGGTCGCAATGTCGCTCTTTATGGCCAAGCATCACCATCCTGTCTTCATTTTCCAGGATATTGTTTCAGGAGTTGTTTATTGCAGCTTTACAAGCTTTTAACCCATCTCCTCTCCAAATAATCCCTCCATTATTCCGATTATTTTCTGTTCAGATTGCCAGTGATGGCTGTTTAATAGTTGCTGATGTTTTTACAAACTTCACTAGGTTTATTAACATGTTTGTTTATGTGAGGTTAGATTTATTAAGTTCTTAGGGCCGAAATATAGTTGCTGTTGAACATCGTGTTGGCGCAGGCAGCAGTCTACTTCTTTGATGCTGCATGGTACCCTAGTGAACTAGTTCAAATCATTGCTTTATAAAGTTTGGTCTAGGAATGCTCCATTTGAACCTCTGCAGCCCCTAGCAGCATTCTGGCTGGCCAATCACAGCTCTATATGGATCTCTCTCTATTGTGGACCAATCACAGTACTCCATCCGCTTTGTGGGCCAATCACAGACTGTTTGTCTGATGGGCGGGAGGATGCGACGAGCGGAACAAGTTGGTGACAGCTTGTTTGAAACTGCTTTTACATCAGTTTTGGACTATTTGGACTTGTGCTTAATTAGAATCAGAAACGGATAAATGTCCTTTAATTAGAAAAAGGATGTATATTCACTAACAGTGGACTGCCTTGTTTGTCGACATCCGTTGCAGTGAGTACGTCACATTGTTCGTTGTTCAGTAGCTTGCGGAGATTGTTTGAAAGAAAACGGTAGAACCCATCCCACGACTGAGAACCATCAATGGAGCGTTGCCAGACTAAATAATATATTTATTTAGTCTGGCTTGCCAGGCTAGCTGCATGGCACTGCATTGCGTATAGTACTGGTGGATTCCATTAGGGGGCACAGTAGAGAACTCAGACTGGAAAAAGAGTCTGGTTTGTGGGTTACAGCCTAAAGAAACATCAGTAGAAGAGAACAATAACTGGTTAATTTTGAGATCACGGCAGAAAAAAAGACAGCAGCTGTACCCTAGATAGTAGGGCTGGGCAATAAATAAAAAATGTATTGTTATTGAAATTTCTGACTCTTATCGTGATAATTTTTCCCATTTTAATAAATTTGATAAATAAAAAAATGAAAAAATGTGTGTAGGTTTGCAGCGTTCATGTCCCTTTAAGAAGCTGTACCACCTTGTGTCACGTAAAAATGTGATTTAACATAATTCTTGTGACAGCCCCATCTAGTGGACAACTTTTGTGTCTGCACATACCTGTAGTTATTGTCCATTTATTGTTATCGAGATGAAATCTTCAGTATATCGTGATATTAATTTTAGGCCATATCGCCCAGCCCTAGTAGATAGTAGGGTTGGGCAATGGGACAAATTTTTTGACCGTAGGCAATGAGCTGAGCCGTTAGGATTGTTTTAACAAGAGCAGAAGAGCACAATGTCGAGTGGAAAGTGGAAACCCGTCTATCTTTCAGAGTCTGGAAGACTTCTGGTTATTTCATTTGGAGAAATGTTTCCTGATTGTAAAGCTTTGGCTTAAGTAGCGCACCTGCTTCAAGTGTGTCAGCGTTGTGCAGATATATCCAGAACAACATTTTAACAGCCACAAGTCCATCTGAGGCAAAGGTCCAGAACCTAATAACCTCTTCAGCAAGCTCCCTAGAGACGTTTGATTACGCACAAGCTGCAGGTGAGCAACCCAGGTTTACGCGGAACAGAAGGATCGTGGGTTGGGGCCGCAGCAGGTGAAACGTTCCTAATTTAAGTGAAATCGTTTAATTGCAGTGTTTATATGGGGCACTCTGATCAGCTTGTTTGGACTAAATATTAATTTTAAAAGAATAGAAATTGAATGATTATTTATTATTTTAAAAACAAAATTGACGGGGATAAATAGATCAACTGACCTCTGGCTGAAAGCAAATGCTCCCTCCTCAGAGTGCGTCCAAATGCTGCAGCGATTTATTTCATTGATTTCAAATACCACAATAGTGGGCACCGCAGGGAAACGAAGACGAGGCTTCTTTTTAACAATTTGACCGTGTTTAATACGAGCCGTTTATACATCACTCTACCTAACAAAAAATACAAAATTAAACTAAATTAGACAAACTTTCTCTTCCAGCAAACATTTGAGCTGCGCTTCTATAAAAACACCAGTCTTCGTACTTCTACTGTGTTCGCAAATCAGTCTGTGCATCATGACGTTGCTCAAAGAGTCACGTGCACGAATAAATACCCCATCGACATTTATTGGACTGACGATTGGCGGTGGGAAAAATGTAACAAATTGCTCAAGCCTATATGGCAAGAAAGACTAATCCAGAGACGGAGTCGCCATGGGGAGTGTGTCTCGCTTGTTTTGTCAACTCCGCCTACTGGTTACTCGTATATTGCAGCGTTTGGACGCGTTGCGTTGATTTTGAAAGACGCGCACAAACATGCATACGCGTTGTTAAACAGCAAGTATATTCCGGCCTTATGGCCTTGATAAATATTTGCTACTTTATCATGTGCTGTTGATCACATAAACCTAAAAATGAAGAAAAATGACTTTATCTCTCATGACATTGAATTTAATGGCTTCTTTAGTTAGATATTTTCTTGAATCCCACTTGATTTGATCATATTTGCCACCTATCTAAAAATAGCATTTTTATCAATCCAATTAAATTCAATTCAAAAATACTTTAGTAATCCCAGAAGGAAATTGATTGTCAGCTGCACCTTTAAAAAAATCTAATTCCTTTCAAACTCTGACGTTTACCTCATGTTTGACATGAAGCCATCCAGGGTTTATATTTTCTTTTCTGATTCGGAGTGAGTGGTCGTTGGATCTCAGTTGCCACAGTTACAAGTCCAAAATGACGAGGTGAGTCTTTGGCCTTTGTAGCTGACCGTCATTATCAGGTGACCTTACAAGCCTGTATGTTACTCTTGTAATCACCTTCCTCATGTGACACATTAACTTGTTTTACACCTGCTCACCGACTGTGGCTTGTGACATGAGCTCTCCTCGTAAAGATTTATGCTGGCCTTTGCCTGGGTAAATAACCCAAGCAATAAAAGTCACATGAAAAAATGTTCTACTTGGTTTTGGAGAAAATAATATCTCCCGTCTGCAGTTTAGGTCCATCATCCTCTCTGCGCACTAAGAATACTCCTGGGTCTATGTATAGAAAGGATAACCCACGTAATGTGTTCCGTCCGTGTAGAGATCAGTTATCCCAGCTGTGCATGTGCTGTTGCCCATCCGGGCTTTGCTGATCCCCTGAACAGAAAGTCCATCTTGTCATAGATGCGAGATGACCTTAATATGAACACGGTCCTGGCGGAGTTGAAGCATCTAATAGCACGACCTGTGGAATTCCCAGGGATTACCAACATAATCGGGAATTGAGTGTTTCATTTTCTGATCTTTTATGACCGGAAGCTTAATCCAAGTGGATCTGGAAGATCCCTGATGGAAGGTGGTTTTATACTGTACTCAGTTTATGGGTCTGTTTATGTTGTGGTTGCGTTATCCCTGCGTATGCAGGGGTGGACCGTTAAAGCGCCCGAGCGCCATTGGCGCTAAATTTTCTCGTCGGGTGGTAAATACTTGACGACTTACCGCCCGGGTGGCGCCCAAGCTTTATTTGTCATTTACACACCGGCTTTCGCCTACATCATGGCCCCGCCCTGTAGGAAGCTGCCGTTTTCGTTTCGCGCGCGTGAACCTGCGCGCCTCTAGCCACCTACTGCACTTGTACGATTCGTGCACGTACTGCACGATTATTTATAGTCACGTGAACTATAAGTCACTATTAAAGACGAAGTGGAACCACGCTAGAAACACACAAGCACGCAGGAAGATCGCGCCACCACTGGGATTGGATTTCTTGATGAAATCTCCGGCAAAACGCTTTAAAACTGGTGAGGAGAAGCGAGACAGTTCGAAACGGTATGAAGCAGAGAAGCGTGTGCGTAGGTGGAACGATTCTTGGCGGTTTAAAGAAGACGGGAGGCACAGAGAATGGCCGTGTTCGAGTTGAGCAGCGCCTCGCCTGGAAAACAGACGGAAGCAGCAGGGGGAGTGGCTGAAAGCCGGCGTTTACGCCGGGGACACACCGGCCGCGGAAGCGCCCGAAGCGAATCGCTCACGAAGTCCGGCCGCTGCTCGCTGCTCGCCGCTCCTCAGTTCAGATCAGACGCGCCCCATTCGAGGCGCGCCTCGGCTCCGCTGTGGTTTTTCTTTTAACTACCTGGTGTCCTCAATTTCCTCAGCTCTTTTCCTCTACGTGTGTGTGTGTGTGTGTGTGTGTGTGTGTGTGTGTGTGTGTGTGTGTGTGTGTGTGTGTGTGTGTATGAGTGAGTGAGTGAGTGAGTGAGTGAGTGAGTGGAGAGAGAGAGGAGAGAGAGAGAGACTATGGTGTGAACCAGTTGTTTCTGCCAGTTGAATCTCTTGGATTTCCCTACATGTGTAGCTCGGGGGTGACGATGGATGAAGATATCGCGTTAGCATACTTGTTCAATTTTCAATTTTAATTCTGGTGCCTGTTAACAGCTGAAACCCATCCTCACGTGCTTGTGGATGTCATATATTGTATATGGAGACATGACTGTAATAATAAGTAAAGGTTAGCAGCTGTAGCTTCAGTGTGCTCATAGGAAACGTGACAAAAGAACACAAAACACATTCCTCTTTATGGCCTATATTGTTGTCATCATCAACGTAACATGATTTACAGAATACATGTGGCCAACTAACATTTCATGTTCTACCACCGGATGTTTGGATCAAAATATGAACCAATCAGATCTTTGATCAGGTGAGAGCCAGGTGTTTCCCATCATCCTCTAGGTTTTGCAGCCAAGGGAGAGCAACTGCAGCGCCTTGCTCCAAAATCTGCGGCCGCCTTGATCTCACAAGGTTATCGTTGCCTACGTATGCATGACGTCAGAGCAAGTCGGCGTCAATTCGGACACAAATCTAACCGGCATGCACTGCTCGCCGATCACTGCTGGTCTAATCTGCTTAGAACTGGCTCATCTCGAACACAGCCAAAGGCTCGAGTACAGCAAAGTGGAGTTGGTGATGTACTGCGTTGTATGCTGGAAGTATGCAACGACAAAATTGTGTTTTGTTGAGGGAACAAAAAAATTCAAACTTGAATACGTTATTATGTTTGTGAATGTGTACAAAATAAAGGTTTATTACATTTAAAATGGTTCAGTTGTTATTTTGACTCGTTTTGGCAGCTGACCAGCGGGGCCGGTAGATTCTTGGCGGGGCCGGTAAATATTCAGAGTTACCGGCCCGGCTGGCCGGTTGGTTTTGAAGTTAATGTCCACCCCTGGTATGACAAAAAGTGAGAATCTGGTTCTTGTAGGGCTGAGCAGTATGGCAACAATTTCACAACACAGTTTATTAAAAGAAGATACAAGTTTTATGTTATTGATGGTATTTTTTCATGCAAGACCATTCTTACCAACAATACCATCTTTCTCTACAGTAATTATATAAACCATGTCCTTGATGTTGAATGGCATTGTGTTCATTATCTTCGAATCACCACTTGCTTTTTCTGTCATGTGTAGTTGCTTTGGCAAACCTGTCTTGAACAGGTTAGCTGACAGACGTCGGTCTTGAATGGACGTCAGTCGGCTGAGGTGGTGAAGAAAGTTGCTATTACCGTCGCCGGCTTCCACTTCTGCTCAATGCCATTTGCAAAAGATAGATGTTTGGTCTGCACCCGAAGAACTTCCAAACCATAGACGTAGCTTTTCTTTTTGCAGTTAGTTCCTCTGAGTCAATGTTTGACTGCTCTCTTGGTTCAAACCTTTTTGTTTTATACGCTGTGGTGTTTGTGTCCAACAGTGAAATTGGTCCCTGCTGAAAGACTTTCCCACTGCGCACATTCCAGACGATGTCTGGGCTATTTATTGGTTTAGCATTGCATAAAAAATTCATATCATAATAAAAATAAACACTGGTTGTTGGTACAAACCAGTATACTGCACAGGTCCAGTCCAGTGTTTTTAAATATCTCTCTGAATCTCTACCAGCTGGTTTATATCTCAAACCTGATTTGTACTCTTAGGTGATTATTACCTTATTTACCACCAAATATAAACTTCATATTTTTGCTTTTTTAGTTTCTTTTGAAACCTTCTTTTTGCCAACATTTTTTAAGTTAATTTAATGGACTCCAGAGCTGCTGGTACCATGCTGCTAACATGCCCACGGGAGAAACATAAAGGTCAAAATGCTGCGCATGAGTAAGACATTTAAGGTTTTCTAATCTCCTGAACAATTACTTCCCTCTATGGTACGGCTCAAGCTATACATCAAATGAGCTCCTTTGGTTCCCCAAGGAAATTTAGACAAATATCAGCATCTCACTGACCCTGTGCAGCTGAAATCGGCAGCAGATGCACATTCTTTCAATTTCCTCCAACTCGCTCACATCCACATTCTTAGAGAGACTCCATGGAGTAGGAGGGAGAGTAGGAGGAGAGAAGATTGCTAGCTCCAAACACAGTGGGTGAATGAATCTGAGAGAAGGAATAGTCATTCCCCTCGAGAATAGAGGATGGAATTTTTTTCCACCTTCCAAAGGAGAAAGAGAGGAGGGATAGAAAGTTTCAAAAACTGAAGAATGAGGAGGGGGCAAATTAGCTCACTCCAGGCAGACCTCAAGTGCTGACGGAGTTGAAATGGTCCCCATGGCAACAGAACAACGCTTGGATTTGAGGTCTGAAGGCCTGTGCGAGGGCGACAGTGTGCATGGCCCACTGCAGGTATCTCACAACACCAGAACAGAATAAACGGGTTCGATCAGCATCACGAAAACTTTTCAATAAACATGATTTAAGATAAAGCTGTGGCTTTGAATTTGTTTATGAAAAAAAAACAGACTTGGCAGGCACTCAGTGGGTCATTTTCAGACGCCCAGTGTTGTTTGTGTCAACTACAGCCCTGACTGAAACAGACCATAATCTACATCAGGGGGCTTTCACAAGCATTGCTTCTAATTGCTTACTTTGTAGTAAATTAACTTCAGGGATGAAACAAATCTAACTTTAGCAAAAGCTAGCAAATCTTCTTGGACCTACACACAAGTAGGAGTTTAGTGAGATTATAGTCAAGTGTGTGAGTAACTAGTTAACAGGTAACAGGTGCTAGCAATCATCATCTTTATGCGTAGGCTGAAGCTCAGTCATTATCTCAAACAGAAACGTCTATGATAGGGATCCATAGATGCAGTCTGGAAATCTTATCCAGACAAATTTTCATCATCTTTACGTTTATTGGAAAGCCACAGATGTCCAGCACTAACACAAACCTGTAGGACCCATCCATCAGCGGTTCACAAACGTCTTGTTTTCATGGGAAAATCGTAGCCAAAAAGCAGAATTTCCAATATGGAATCAGCAGCAGGCCAAGTGACCCAACTGAAGAGCTGGGGTGGAGGAAAATGGCAGCAGATGTTCTGCACTGATGAGCCGTAATTTGAAATGTTTGTCTGCAGAAGGCTGTTTTTACCCTGAAGGGCTGGAGAATAGTGCAGTGTCATAGAGGTTCATTTGGGCTGCTGGGCTACTAACAGGACTTTTAGTTACATACATTTAGAATTGATTTTTGTGACTTCTGTGCTTTAACCTATTTTTTATTAAATGGATAAATATTTAGAGACCAAGATGTTGAGTTTCAAACCTACAAACATTTATTTACTTCTGTAAAATATAAAAATTACGTCTTTAAACACTTGACAACAATTATTACAAATATCTCCTTTATTTTTTCTGCCACTGTGATCCATCCATCCATCTAAAAATTTGCTTAGAATGTATATATTTTTTCTTTTTTCACTGTTTGAGTGTAGTTAAACTGCTATGTGTGTGGCTCTGAGGGCAGCTCAGTATATTCACACACTGACCTCATGGGCTACATGCACAAAGGTGTCAAAGGTCAGGGTCAGAGGTGAGCGGTGTGTTGGTCTCCGGTGAAATAACAATGGTCGAGGGAACCCTTACTGCTGAGAGCAGCCCTACGTGTCCTGGAAGCAACTTCGGCCTAGCTCAGCAGTCAGCTCGAGAAGATGGTAGACCAAAAATGGTCTGCAGGCGGTCCTTCTGCTTCATCCTATGGAGGCTTGATTGACACATTTAAAGCAGAAGAGAGCTCTGCTGGATCTCCATGGTGCCAGTTGGATGGAGCGTGTATTATTGATGCCATGTGTTGGCAGTCTGAGTCGCGCTCCAGGATTGCGTCACACGGCCCTGGTGGCGCAGTTGATCTATTGACTGACATGGTCACACGTGGGCCTTGTAAAAAGCCCTGATAGCTGCCCTGAAAGTGCAGGATGTGCACAATTGAGATTCATTTAAACATCTGAGAGTTGGTGCCACAGTGATGAGGAACCGACAGACTGTTCCTGCTAGAATATTTCTAAGATGAATGATTCTGCCATACATTAAGGGCATAATTAGGCCAAAGGTAATGGAAAATAAAAAGATGTGTATTGATCTGTTTCCAGACCATGTTGTTGTCTTTATTATCCATTTGTAAGACCAAGATTTGTCTTTTTAAGATGATTGCATTGTATTTTGTATTAGTATTGACAACTGCTGTTATTAGCAAACCTTTTGTCAATGTACATGTCCAATAGGTATCTGTAGTTGCTTGTAATCTCTTTTGTATTGATGCATGTTTAATAACGCCAACAGGAAGTCCTGCTTGGACCCACTCACCAATTGATTGTTTATGTAACTGTTCTTTGATGAGGTTTGGTCTTCCCCACCTGAGCTTCATTATCTGGGGTGATCTTAATGAAAAATTAATGTAATAGCAGACAATGATTTGAAGCAGAGCCTTTTTCTTGTGTGCATGTAGCACTCAGAAAAGGATATGTAAAGGAGTTTGTCAGTTATCAGCTATGCAGTCAGTATCTACTTCTGAGATTGAAATGTTAATTTTTCAAAGCAAAACCAAAGAACCATCAGCAAATTATTTCCTTTTTGGTTGACATTGACTTCCACATTACGAGTAGGGCTGGACGATGTAAAAAAAATGCTTATCGATTAAAAAATAATGATTCGTATAAATAATTATTGAAAATTATTAAAAAAATGTAGAAAATATATTTTAAGTGCAGTCCTAATGATAAAACAAGTTGGTTGTTTTTGATTGATTCTCTGCAAATTTTGCAAACCAACATTGTTGCTCTTTTATTTTTTTGTCAGACTTGTAAGAATGAAAATATTCCCACACAGGTGAACTATTGTAACCTTTTTGGGACAATTTCTTCAGCCTCTCCTTGCTGCAATATCTTGTTTAAGTCACATTAGGGTTTGACATTAATCCATTTCCCTCTGGGATTAATAAAGTATTTTTGAATTGAATTGAATTTGAATTGTTGTTTGGTGACTGAGCGTGCTTTGAGTCTTTATGTAGTATGAAGCTACTTATGGAAGTTTTTATTGGTCAATTTTTTTCTATTGCACCACATGTCTATTAATCGATATATATATATATATATATATATATATATATATATATATATATATATATATATATATAGTCATTGAAATATTGTCCAGCCCTAATTCACCAAAATCCAAGTTCTTGGCCTTAAAAGATTGACCCTTTACTTGTTGGATCAACCCAGCTGGACGACTGAATGCGTCTTCTGTCCTGCTCAGGTCCTTTCTAAGGAACCTTCAGATGAAAGTATAAGGTCCTATTACATTAGAGAGCCCCTCGTTTCATCAATCTTTGTTGAAATGTTGACAGGTACGGCTCTGCATTCACCGAGGAATTTGATGTGGAGGGGAACTAGACTTCACCTCTACTTTCCGATTCGGGTTCTGATTGTACCTGACTGTTCAGAAGCACCTTTCATACTTGTGCATTTTATAATTTATAATTTTGAGTCTGAGCTTGACTTGAACAGGTGGGTGTGAGCAATATCCATGCTGATTTATACTCACCAAGCCCTTCAGGCATGCAGCAGGTTTTAAAGTGCCTCTGTGTGTTTTGTCCACAGAATTATTCATATGTGCATTTGCATAAAAAACGAGCCACAGCACAACCTGTCCTTCCTGTACAGTGTGACGTGTTTGCTGTCAGCACAGCGAGTTGAGAAACACCCACACTTAAGTCAGTGTTTCTCCAGATCCCAGTACAAACCGATCTAAACGCCGTTGTTCACGTGTAATGATGGTGTAGCTCTGCTCGTGTCACAACAACGTTCTGTCCCTGAAATTCCTCCCCTGGTTGGGCAGTCTGACTTCTGGGTTCTATTTTAATGTGATTCATGATTAGCAGGATTCCAAACTAGATGTTTGAATTGTAACAGGAACGGAAACTTTGTATGGAAATGTCACAAATTAGATATACAGGAACAATAAAAATGCACTGAGGCTTTATATAGCCTGTGATAGTTCAGTTTGTCTTTTTTTACATGTGACTCATTAAGGAAAATAAAGATTAGCTGAAAAACCTTTTCCTGTGTCGAAAAAATTTAGCTATTATAACAAAAATTGTACAAAAAGTCTGTTTATGTTTTTTGTATTGGGATAGGTTTTATCCCAGATGAGTAAACACACCCAGCAATCTTACATGGTTCCAACTTATGAAAATATTATTTGATTACATCTAAAAGGGGGAAAAAGCTGTTTTCTTGTACAGTCAGGTCCATAAATATTGGGACATTGACACAATGCTAACATTTTTGGCTTTATAAACACCACCACAATGGGTATCAACTGAAACAAACAAGATGTGCTTTAACTGTAGACTGTCAGCTTTTATTTGAGGGTATTTACATCCAAATCAGGTGAACGATGTAGGAATTACAACAGTTTGCATATGTGCCTCACACTTGTTAAGGGTCCAAAAGTAATGGGACAGAATAAGAACCATAAATCAGACTCATACATGTCAATACTTGGTTGCAAATCCTTTGCAGTCAATTACAGTCTGAAGTCTGGAACACATAGACATCACCAGACATTGGGTTTCATCCCTGGTAATGCTCTGTCAGGCCTCTACTGCAACAGTCTTCAGTTCCTGCTTGTTCCTGAGGCATTTTCCCTTCAGTTTTGTCTTCAGCAAGTGAAATGCATGCTCAGTCGGATTCAGGTCAGGTGGTTGACTTGGCCATTGCAAAACAGTCCACTTTCCCTTCAAAAAATCTTTGGTTGCTTTTGCAGTATGCTTTGGGTCATTGGCCATCTGCACTGTGAAGCACCGTCCAATGAGTTCTGAGGCATTTGGCTGAATATGAGCAGATAAAATTGCCCAAAACACTTCAGAATTCATCGTGCTGCTTTTGTCAGCAGTCACATCATCAATAAATACAAGAGAACCAGTTCCACTGGCAGCCATACATGCCCACGCCATGACACTTCCAGCACCATGCTTCACTGATGAGGTGGTATGCTTAGGATCATGAGCAGTTCTTTTCCGTTTCCATACTCTTCTCTTCCCATCACTCTGGTACAAGTTGATCTTGGTCTCATCTGTCCATAGGATGCTGTTCCAGAACTGTGAAGGCTTTTTTTAGATGTTGTTTTGCAAACTAATCTGGCCTTCCTGTTTTTGGGGCTCACCAATGGTTTACATCTTGTGGTGAACCCTCTGTATTCACACTGGTGGAGTCTTCTCTTGATTGTTGACTTTGACACAGATACACCTACCTCCTGGAGAGTGTTCTTGATCTGACCAACTGTTGTGGAGGGTGTTTTCTTCACCAGGGAAAGGATTCTTTGGTCATCCACCACAGTTGTTTTCCGTGGTCTTCCGGGTCTTTTGGTGTTGCTGAGCTCACCGGTGCGTTCCTTCTTTTAGAGAATGTTCCAAACTGTTGTTTTGGCCACACCTAATGCTTTTGCTATCTCTCTGATAGGGTTCTTTTGTTTTTTCAGCCTAATGATGGCTTGCTTCACTGATAGTGACAGCTCTTTGGATCTCATCTTGACAGTTGACAGCAACAGATTCCATATGCAAATAGCACACTTGAAATGAACTCTGGACCTTTTATCTGCTCATTGTAATTGGGATAATGAGGGAATAACACACACCTGGCCAAAGAACAGCTGAGAAGCCAATTGTCCCATTACTTTTGGTCCCTTAACAAGTGGGAGGCACATATGCAAACTGTTGTAATTCCTACACCGTTCACCTGATTTGGATGTATATACCCTCAAATAAAAGCTGACAGTCTACAGTTAAAGCACATCTTGTTCGTTTCATTGTGGTGGTGTATAGAGCCAAAAATGTTAGCATTGTGTCGATGTCCCAATATTTATGGACCTGACTGTATGTGTAATGTTGAGTAGACAGTGTGTGAAGGAGAAATGGAGGATGGGAAGGGGTTGGTGTTTGACCGGCTCAATAAAAGGAGCCTTTCAGCTGCACTGGAAACAATTTCCAGCTGAAGGGACATTTATGTGAAAGCTGCGCTGTGCTTGCTCACTCTATGAGTGTTTGCGTCAGAGCAGCCAGCAGGCATGAATCAACAGCCTTTTTTCAGACTGATTTTGGTACGTTTGGCCTCTTTTAGACTGGTGTTTACATGTGTCCGGTCAGTTGAATGTCCTGTGCTCGCATGGTAACAAGCTGTTTAGAGAGAGTTAAGGTTTGGACTCAGAGCGAAGCGACGGAGTGGTCAAGCTTCACTGACGGGATATTCCAACTGAATCCCCAAGGCTGCCGTTATCACTAACCTGCCTTTAAGCTAGACTGTTACTCTGCTGTGTCTGAAAGTAGGGCTGGGGGTAAACGATTATTTTTAAAACGATTATTCTGACGATTATTTTATCGAATAGTCGACTATTCTAATGACTATTTAGAAAATTAATCTAATGATTATTTTTCTATTGCACAATTAACAAAAAACAGAAAATCTCAAATAAATTCCTCAAAAAAATTGATAAATTCTTACTGTAAGAGAATAAACACTACAGGCCTTCCATTTTGTATAACACTGCGTTTATTGTGTTGGTTTTCTGGTGACGTGTAGAACCTGGGAGTGCAGGCTGCTGCCTGAGAGGTGGTAGAAGATGGAGTGTCTCCATGCTGCTTTGTTTTGGTCACTTATGTGCGTGAGGCGAGTGGTCTTACATTTTTAACTAAACCGAAAACCCACAACACTCTAAATGTAATAAAAGGGAGATCTACACCACAAAAAAGATGAACTCTAAACCAAAACGTAACAGCTTATCCCAACGCAAGAAGCTGTTAGCGAAGATGCTAACAGTAGCTTTACCAACGTTAAGTTCAAGTTACCAAGTTTAAATAAACCAAAAACACCCAGCAGCAAACAGACCAGCATGGAGGAGAGACTGCTACCACCAAAACAGCTCTCCTCATGTCTGAAAGAAGCTCCTTAATGAAGGGAGAAGCGCTCCCGGTGATTTTCTACATCTGCGACAGAGACGGAGCAGCGCACATCTGACCCCGGAAGTTGTTGTCCGTTGCCGGGAGACGAAGGGGCAAAACAGGAAAATAATCTAGTAGTGGACGGACGTTGTTCCGGGTCTTCGGTATTTGGCGGAGATGTTAGTGAAGGCGGAGAAGAGGGCGAACTAGAGGAAAAACAGGCAGATTCCTCCTCTATTTACAAACTCCTGGGGATGCAACAAGTGGGCGCGGTGCGTCGACTTCCGGATCTGACGTCGACAAATTTTTAGAATCGAGCCGTCGACTTCGTCGAGGCTTCGCTACAGCCCTATCTGAAAGGCATTTTGAATGCATTCAAAATGCAAATGGATTCAAAAAAGCATTTCTGCACCTCAAAAATAACTTGGCCTGGCTCATGTTTACTCTTGATTGTCAATGATGGCCAATGGTGGTGAATCTCTGTGTGCACCAGCTACCTTTGCTTTTGACAGATTAGACAAAACAAGGCTTTACTTCATTTATAGCGACGGTTGCAGAGGAGGAGTTTAGTACCCACCACATAACCGGAGGGTCGCAGGGTCGAGCCCCATTTGTCCCAGTGGTTGTGTCCTTGGGCAAGGCACTCAACCTGCTTTGTCTGCTGGTGGTGGAGGGATCAGTGGTGCCAGTGGGCCCCAGGGCAGCTGTGGCTACATTGTAGCTTATCAACACCAGTGTGCGAATGAAGGTGTGTGTGCTTTTTGGGGGGGGGGGGTTGTAGATCCCTAGAAGGCACTTTATAATTACAGGTTTTTACCCGTGCAATAGCCATCCAAGAAATTTTGTGTGGTCTCTTTATCGATGACAAATCAGTGCCTGCAGTTCTTAAACTCAGCAAAGTAGATCAGTAAGACCAATGGCTTTAGTTCTGCACTGATTTTAAAATTCCTAAATTTGTTCCTGGAGAACAATCAAACAGTAAAATTAAAAAGACATGAAATGACAAAGACAAAGAAGAACAATAGCAGGAAACTCGTGCAGTTTACTAGACTTTAGAAAAACAGGAGAAAATTACATCATTGTCTATTCGTAATGTCAAGTTTTCAAAGAAAGCATAGTTGTTCTTTGGATAAAATTTTGTTGATTGCCTTTCTTTATCTATTTTAAATTGTAGGGGAGGAAAGGGGTTAATATACACAGAATCATGAAAGTTTCTTTACTCCGTGACCATACAGAACCAAGTTCTTCACTTTAGTTTATTAATTTGTTGCAAAGTCTTCAATGATTGCAGAGAAAACAAAATTCTCAACTGGGATCATGTTTTTCTGGTAATTGCATTAGTTTTACCATGTCATGCAGACTTGGTTACATTTATCTGCTGGTATCTGGGTTTAGCTGTCACACAGTCAGAAGAGACCAGTAACATTATCTGCCTCTTTACACGTTTCATTTTTGGGTCATTCACACAAAGATCCAATTGTGTTAAATAGACAGTGGGGAATAGAGAATCTGAGGTCATAGCGGAGTTAAAGAGAGTTCAAAGAGGTTAGGTGTGTGTGTGTGTGTGTGTGTGTGTGTGTGTGTGTGTGTGTGTGTGTGTGTGGGGCAGAGAACATGGCGAGAGGGTATATTTGGCCTTCATGCTGTCTTGCACAAATTTGTCATTGCATGTTGGATGCAATGGAGCACTCTGACGATGACTATCGCTAATGATCCCGTTAGGGGTTTTGTGTGTGTATGTGCGTGTGTGTTAGTTATTTAAATCAGCTTTTTGTAATGAACCACTAGACCTTGGACCTCCATGATTCAAGGCGTTCTTTTTCTCATTTTCTTGTAATGAAAAACAATTTATTTGGAGAGAAGCGTCAAGACTTTGACTAACTTTCTAACTAACTTTCAGCTAAAAATACAGCTGCAACACTAAAGACTGGCTGTTAAAATCAGCATTCCAGGCTAGAGGCATTCAAAGCTCAGATGCTTGTGGGAGCATAAAGCTGGCACATTTAAGCTGAGTGCAGCTGACTTGCATTCAGTTGGTACATTTCTTTTTCAGTTAAATGATCTGAGTAGAGTCACAAAGCAGTTTAAATATTATTAGACCTGTTTCTGCCAAGAAAGACATCAACCGTCTGTCGTTTATGTATGTGTGTTCATTAGTTCTCTGCTTGCATCTCAGATTGTGAGCGAAGGAAAATCTTTAATTCTGTAACGTGCATGTATACATCCAAGTAACTGGTTGTGTCCATACTCTATGAATGGGAACACGGAAGTTGCACCATT